>NW_005365325.1:5187858-5204331 GCF_000412655.1 Myotis brandtii
TTTTTTTTATAATGGTCATTGCTGGTTTTATTTTCAACTTCCTTGTCTACTGACTCAAAGTGAATGACCAGATAATAGCCTTAATTTTAAATTTAATGGAAATCTTACCATTTCCTCTGGTGGAACTACTCCTTTGTGACAACCAGAATTTTCTGGCCAAGTAAAATTGAAAAAGTAAAATTCCCTGAGTCACCGGAAGTGCAGGTAAACCCTGCCACTACCATTTTCACTCCTTGGTTCCTTCACCTATAAACTCTATCTATTTAGTTAGTTATATTTTTGTATTTTTATTAACCTTGTAAATATCCTCTTTTGAAAATTCCTGTTCATGCCTCTTGATCATTTGTTCTACTTGTATTAACTATATTTTTCTTATTGATATACTAATTGTTCTAATTGTATTAACTATCTTTTCCTTATTGATATACTAGAGGCCCGATGCACGAAATTTGTGCAAGGGATTCGGCCCTCACAGCCGAGGTGGCTTGCATTGGCCCTTGCAACCTTCCGGAAGGTTGTCCAGAAGGACGTCCAGAAGGTTGTTTGGCTGTCTGGTCTAATTAGCATATTTTGCTTTTATTATTATAGATGGACAGATTTTGCAACACATTTAAATGACAAAGGCCCTGTATCCAAAATATATAGTTCACCTTTTCACTTTTTAAAGAATGTCTTTTGGTGAACAGAAATACTTAATTTCAATTTAGTATAATTTGTTAATCTTTTTTGTATATGGTTATTACATTTGATCTTGTGATTAAGAAATATTTACCCACATTGAAGTCATAAAGATCTTTGTTATTATTTAAAGTTTCTAAGTACTTTAACTCAATATTTTACCTTTTACATTTAGATCTATAACCCACACATGTCCCATTTTGTAGAGAGTTTTTAAGGAAGGCTACAATTGAAAGAATTTGGGGACTAATATAACGCTTAACTGTCTGGTCTGTACTTATTGATGAGATAGTCCTCATTCTATTTTAATGAAAATATAATTCAATGATTCATACAACATTTGAATTGATTATGATCTATTTTAGCTATTTGGTGATAATATTTATTAAGAAAACTTGCATAAATTATAAATTTTCTTGTACAATAGTATGGCTTATTTGTAATAATAGATACCTCACACATCCTTGTAATACAGATCTTCTTTTATCTCTTCCCACATTCCTATATTCAAATACTGGTTTGGGGGGACTACACTTATTTTCTAAATATAACAACAACAAAAAACTGAAAGAAACCCCTAAACCCTTTGTTTTTATATTTTGTCAATAAACTGGTATTCATCTTGTTGGAAAATATTCATATATATACACACACACACACACACACACACACACAGACTGACTGTGTATTCAATATCTCTTGATCTCTTGATTACTTGTGACCCATTTGTTGTAAACATTTGGAATTTTCTTTCAGAACTTGGTTTTAGATGTGACATGATTTCATGATTTCTTTAAATATAGAATATTTATCAAAAGTATACAATTTCTTAATCCTGAGGCTATGTGCCTGTTATGATTTGTGATGATTGCTGTGACTTGACAATGATTATCGGTACGCACTGGACTCTGAGAGCTGCATGTTACAGACCGTGGTGCATCTATGAGAGTAGAGCAGAAAAGTGCAGCATCAAGGTACACAGGCTGTTTGTAGGAAATAAATGGCTTTAATTGGTCTAATCCTTCACTCTCCACCTGCTACCTCCTTGATTGTTCCTTTTGGCTTTCTCCCCACAGAAAACCACCCCGTCCCTCCAATGTTACATCCCCCCCATGGCATATCCCCCCTCTTTGACAATGTCCATATACACAAATATACTCTGACTGCTTGAACCAGATATTGGTATATATCTTTTGAGAATTTTGAATGGCATATCATTCTGATTGCTCTCCTACTCTTCTGTTTCAGGGCTAAGAAAATTCTCCACCACTGCACAATTCTGATAAAATGTGACAGGATATTTGTGAGCTCTTTTGGCTTCTATAAGGCTATGTGTCCATTCCACTCACATAAGCACATTATTGCTTGGCAACATTTCTTGATATAAAGTACCTGTCACTACTTGTGACATTGGATCTTAGATTACACCTGAGCCTGAAGCCTTGGCGTAAATAGGCCTTGAGCCCCTGAGTGGTTCTGTGTGAGGCAGCAGCACCTCCAGCTCCTCTGTCCCAGGTTGGGCTCTCCCGCCACACAGGCTGCCTTGCTTGAGGCAAGGCTGTCACCACAGTTTTTCAGATGAATGAGAGAAGGGAAGCCTCAACAGGCAGGTTTTCTGAAGCATGTAATTATATACCCATTCTGAGAGCTAACTCTATTACTGATCCTCTGCTTTGTTGATTTTTTATGTCGGATTTTTGAAAGCATGCTTATCAAATTTTTAGATTGCAATGCCCATCTGATTGTATAGGACTAAAAATTATTTCACTGATGACTAAATGGAAGAGTGATTAACTCTGACAAAACTGTGAAAATTATATTATATAAAACTCAGGATGGAAGTGGCTAGCCTTTTAGACAGTGGTGAACTATATGATAAAAAAAAATCAGTTACAAAAATAGTTCAATATCGTGATGTATTTTCCATATGTCAGACCATATCTAGATTATTGATTTCCATACTTGCCAGCAAATCATAAGTGAAATGCTGCCAGTCAGGAGATTAAAGTCCCTGAAAGCTTGATGTATAAATCATTGTCAAAAGAAATTCTGTTAAGCTTAGTTCTTCCAACCCCCCTGGCAATAGGCAGGAGGTACCTGATTGGTGGTGTTGCTCTTAGATCAGTCAGGAGCAAAGCAGACATACACTCCTTAGTACATTCTAGCTTAATGCCTGTGTTGGTGGCCAGAACTGTTTCATGCCTGGGGCACATAAAAAAAAAAAAGATTAGGTCTTCCAAGAAGTATAATTTTGACCGAACATATTAGCTACCTGAAACACATAAAAAGCTTGTTACAAGCAATAAACAAATATAAACCAGTTCTAGGCATTGCGAAGGAGTTAGATTTAATTATAAAATCTAAAATCATTTTTTAAAAGCCAGTCACATAAGTACAAATACTGCATGATTCCACTGCTCTGAGTATCTAGAATAGACAGTCATTTAGAAGCAAAAAATAGAATGGTAGTTTCCAGGGGCTGAGGGGAAATGTGTACCCCCCCCAAAAAAAATAGAAAAAAGTGGTTGTGAAATTGCTCACTGAGTACTGTTAGGGAAAAAAACAGGCATTCAATATGGAACTTAACTTTTTGGTATCTTTTGAAATCTGCATTGGCAATTTCTGGGTAAAGATAGTGGACAGAAACTATACATATCTACTTATGATTCTTTCCACATTTCCTCTATGCAGTAAAGCAATATTTTTAACTGATGTAAGCCAAAAAGATAAAGAGAATGAAATATAAGCAATAGAAACAAAATATTAAAGAACGAAGAAATATAAAATTTTAGAAAATAATTATAATATTTAGAAATCCATTTTGGAACAACTAATATTAAAATAATAGTATTCTAAAAAACAGATGTGGAAATCACTAATGAAATAATTAAAAAATAATTGCTTATGGAAGGACTTTAATTTCTAGTTTGAAATAATCCATATATCTACAAAAATGTGAATCGGTAATGAAACAAACATATGTATTAAAAAATAAACACTAAAATGACTTTAGACTTCACATAAGCAACATTGCAAACAAAAATACATTGGAACAGTATTTTCAAGATTTTGAGAGAAGAGTTTTTCAAACTTTGAATTTTATATCCAGCCAAGTCATCATGCAAATATAGAATAACGTTATCTTCACATTTAAATGCTCTACAAAAATTGCCATTCAAGCATCTTCCTTGGGAAGATACTAGAGAATACTGTTTTCTGAAACCATTAATAAAGAAGCCACAGCATATAGGAAATTTAAGAATGAATGAAAAAAATAAATTATAGCCAGGAGATTTTAGAAATCATTTTGTTGTGTTTGGTTAGCCCAACATCCTACTTATGCCCCATCTTATAAACGTCAGGATGATGTCCACATCATGGCAACATAAGACTGCTCTCCTTTTGTCCCTACATTTTAGCAATTAAAATTTGGCATCCATCCACAAATAAAAAATGCCTCTATGGTAGTAGTGGGATCCTGCACCATACACCAAAAAACGCAGGAGCTAGAAAAGATAATTTCACTTTGGCTACATGTGCAAAAGGAAACCGCCTGGTACAGGGTGAACATCATATTCATAAACATGCAGATACTTGAGCAAACGTGACCTCTGGGTTCAGATTCTTTTCATTTCGATGCATGCTTTTTCTTTATGAATGAGAGGAGATAAAGAATGCCTGTCAATATGACAAAATAGATAATATATGTCAGTCATTTGATATTTTTCATGGTGGGACTTCCAGATCTGCCGACTCCCTAAGTTCTGCTGGTTCTTGGAAACTGAAAGTTACTTTTATTGGGAATCAGAAAAGCACCTGAGGTCCGAGTAAGAAGCAGAATGACGGGATATGATCTTCCCTTACTCTATTGCAGGGACGTAATGGGAAGTGAGGGGCCTAAAGTACTTGGAAGGAAATAACTGCAACTTTTGGCCTGCTTTGATTTATGCTCACATTAGGGTGTTTGAAGAAGAGATTTTTTAAGGAATGTGTTTTTCTCATTGTCGAACCTAGTAAGAAGCTTTAAACCCAATACAATGTTTAGACAAAATTATAAAATAAAAGGACAGAGATGTAGGACAGATATGTATTGAACAATCACTATGTGTCAGACATATATTAATTTTATATAATTGTCTTATTTATGCTGCCAACAACCCTATGAGGCAGGTATTATTATCCCACGCTATACAGACGAGGAACATAGATCAGAGTTAACTATCCTGTTCAGTGTTACACATTTAATACATTGTGGCAATGGAATGCATGTCCTTCAGAAAACATGTTTTTGGTTGTTGTTTTTGTTGTTGTTTTAGTACAGATGATGTAGATCTTTAGTATTAGAGAATGCGAATTTAAAGAATGATTCCAAGATTTATGCTTTGTGCAATAAAAAGATGGAGTTACCATAACCTAAAAATTTGGACTTAACTGGATTTGTACATCAGTTAAATAAAGATTTTCTTTATATTTCCTTTGTATGCTCTTAATTACAGAAGTCAGCTAGATCTAGGGTCATAGTTAATATAATGTTTCCACTCATTTGAAACAAAAAATCCATTTTTTTGAAGCTTATTTGAAGCTACTCTGCCTTGAAGAACTCTCTAGCAATGGATGAAGGAGGGGAAACAACATTTTGAAAGTTTGTGTGTGTGTGTCTTCCTTTACTGCTAATACTTGTTTAATAAGTGATTGATATTATTAATAATTCTATATGAATTACTGAATTCCCCTTTACTGAGTTTTTTACTGGATCCAGGAAACCAGAATTACTCATCCACTTGTCAGCAATGTAGCCAAGAGGACTCCATGAACTGTGGGTTGGGTTATTTTTAAGATATCTTTCCACAATAAGCTTATAAGGGTTTTAGATTCTAGTCCACATTCCATTTTCTTTGTATTGTTTTAGGCAAATATATTTGAACATATGGCATTTTAATAATCATCATGAATCACATGAATGGAATAACTGTATTCAATATACAGGGAGGTGACGGGCCTCAGTAAATTAATGATTTCATTAACAACACAGTAACATTTCCACCATTATAAATATTTAACCTAAAACAAGTTATTTCAAATCTAATACTTTACCTCTAATACAGTGCTCAAATTGCCTGACTCAAGGCAGATGGCCACTTTTAGTTCCTAGGTCTCAAAGGGTCAAACTTTTAAGAAATTCAGAATCACTTCATTTAGCTCCGTAAATTCTAACCCTTCCCCCGAGACACTCCCAGGTTGTAGTAAAGGGTGAGACATGCACTTTTAAGAAAACTTTAAAGTCTCATCTTACTCAAAATACTGGTGAAACAAACTGTAGGTATATTAATTTAAAAATGGTACCTTTATTACATGCTTTTCTTTTGGTTAAATTCCAGTTATTCTAAAAGCTATTATTTATTACAATTTTTATTTACCAAACTCAATTTTTTGTATGACTAATCCCTTGAGAAACCCCATGGTATAAGTATTATGATCCCTTTTTTACAGAAGACCTTATAGCCCAGAGGGCTTAAGTAGCTCATTGAAGGTCATAGACACACATACTGTCACAGAGCCAGAGTCTGACCTCAGATATTTTGACAATAAAGCAGATACTTAAATTCTATTCAATATTATGTATACCATTGTAGCAAAGGTGATTTTTTTTAAATTTGCAAGGTAATTTTCAAAGCTTTATAAAAGACTTTTATGCATAATTAATAGCACATCCCTCAGGATACCAAATGACACTTTACATTTTCAAACTAGTATTGGTTCAAAGGGGATAATGTAGATGTTTACCTCCATCTGTTTTTAGTTCTGATTATTTCTACTTTTTTCAACTTAATTTTTTTTCTCAGAACAAAATGAGCATAAATAATCATTAGTGCTTTTTATAGAGTTCCCATGCTTAGAAGAAACTAGAGTTCAGAGCATTCAGCAATGAAAATAATGTGAATTAGGACCTTAGGAGGGTATAGTCCCTTAGAAAGTAGGACATATGTACAAAAATTGTATAGTCTAAGGTGAAAGTGGCAAACAGAGTGAAAGATTTGTTGATGAAAGGCAATGAAGATAAGAGTACACCAAACCATGACCAGGGAAACATAGTCAAGGAGGGTTCCTAAGCTGAGCTAAGATGAACAGTTGGATATGAGCATGTGTGAAAGAGAGAAAATGGATTTTTTTTATCATACAGGGAAGGAAAGAAAGGATGCAGACAAGGAAAGGATAGAGCTGCTATAGAAATACTAAGAAATTCAGTTTAGCTAAATCATACAATGCATAAGAACCAGAATTAAAGATGAAACTGGAAGAGGTAGCTTAATATGCACTTTACTTAGTTGTCTTTTGATTAGTGACAGTACATCATGAATCATGTTTTTCAGTATTTAATATTTAATGACTTATTTGGGAAAACACCTAGTTTCCATGGCAAGGTGAAGGAAAGGGACAAGAGGAAAAAAACACCAATTCCCCATCATCTTTAAAAAAATAACAATTTAAAGGCATGGATACAAATACCTTGTTAAACAAAACAGCTAAATTAAATACAACCAAGGAAAATGCAAGCATTTTGGTGTGTGTGTTTTTAAATATATTTTATTGATTTTAGAGAGGAAGGGAGAGAGAGATAGAAACATCAATGATGAGAGAGAATCATTGATTGGCTGCCTCCTGCACACCCCCTATTGGGGATCTAGCCTGCAACCCAGGCATGTGCCCTTGGCTAGAATCGAACATGGGACCCTTCAGTCCACAGGCTGACGCTCTATCCATTGAGCCAAACCAGCTAGGGCAATGCAAGCATTTTGACTTCTGATGTTAAAAACGTATTTCTGATTATTGTTGTACATGACATAAGTACAGAAGGGGAGATGGATACTGTTTAGTTATAGAAGATAATGAAAGGGTAGAGTCTATGAGTTGTTTTCACGGGTTAATAAAGTTTTTATCTAAAACTCTGCTTGGAAATGTTTCCAAATGCTAACATTTGAATAAATGGCTTCCTGGTCAAATGTAGTAAGTTTAACCTTTACTCAGCTGTCAGTAAAAGGCACTTGGCAACTTGTCATACAGGTAAAAACCAAGTCAGAATATCAGTCAGTTTCTTAGTAGGATAAGCCCCTTTTGCTTTTTTCCTCTTTGACAAAAGTCAGAAGAAATATAATCCTTTTGTTGGTCATACTAATGTGAAACCTAGAACCTAAAATAAGGCAGCAAAGTTGTCTTTGTGCTGACAAAGGGCCTCAGACATTGGTGTTTCCTAGAGCAATGATAGTGTTTTCGTAAAAATACCTAATTCTGTGTGTGTTTTTATAAATCTTTTTTGGTTCAAAGTATTACATATGCCCCTTCCCCCTCCCATTGCTTTCTTCTACCCCCCTCCCTCCCAGGACTCTTTTTTGATTCTGGTTGTATTCTTGGTCCAGGGGCAGAAGTTAGAGCCTTACTGGTAACCAGCCAATCATTATCTACACTAACATAAACACTCGGTCTGACTGTGTTCCAATCATTTACAAAAATAGAGAGAAGACCAGATTTGGCCCACGGGCAACTTTCATTCCCATTATGTCTATACACTTAACATGCCTTTTAAATTTTTCAGTGTTCTTAATGATAACTTTCACATTATATATTTATTTGTTTACTGTCTGTACTTTCTAAAAGGATGCAGACTTCCAGAGGGAAGATTCTTTGTGCTAATTATTCATGTATTCGCAATCGCTAGAATAGCGTCTAGTATATATTAGGGTATTACAGAAGATCACAATTTTGGGCCCAATTATTTACACCTCTTTTTCTTTTTTTAATATATTTTATTGATTTTTTTACAGAGAGGAAAGGAGAGGGATAGAGAGAAACATCGATCAGCTGCCTCCTGCACACTCCCTACTGGGGATGTGACCGCAACCAAGGTATATGCCCTTGACCAGAATCGAACCTGGGACCCTTGAGTCCACAGGCTGACGCTCTATCCACTGAGCCAAACCGGTTTGGGCTACACCTCTTTTTCTTTATGTCTTTTTTCTTTATGAAGTTATGTGGTAAAGGTTAAGCTTTACCACATAACTTCAGATGTGGATAGCATAAAAGATATGTTGATGAAAGGCAATGAAGGTAAGAGATCAAGAAAATTACTTGACAGATAGTTAGTTGTGAGTCTGACCTTAAACATATCATAGGATTTCTAGAACCTGTTCAATTCCTGCTCTCAGCAAAAGAAGAAAACCCCAGTTTATCCTGATAATCCAAGACAAATGAAAGAAATATGGAACAGACCTGGGCTAAATCTGTAGCATTATTAAAAGCTATATTTTCATGGATTTTATAAAAAAAATACCTTTAGTGGAATATTTTATTTATTATTGAGATATTATATGTTTCCATTATAAATATCCTGGCTCAACTGCAGGTGAGTAGAATGACTTTTCTTAATACTTGGCACATCAAAAGAATTCAATTAATCGTACCTATCCTTATAATTCATCCTGTGTCCTGGATGGCCACATTTTACTATAGTCATAATCTCATCACCATCCCAATGTTCTCCACAGCCATACTTCCTACTTTTGTTTTCTGGGGTTCTAAGTCAATTGCTAGAGATGGTGCTATTTTATTAATCAGCCTTTCATAAAAGAGACTTTCCAAGTAAGCATACTTCTGAACTGTGGTAAGCCATGTAGGATTTGTGAACTTGATGTCTGTTATTCATGCATTCCTGAAGAGAAGTGGCAGAAGGCCATTCTCAAAAGAATTCTCAAGAACTATGTTGAATTAATGATTTCTGATGTGCAGTAGAGGAGGAAGGAACAGGTGTCAAGGGGACTAGACCTTGGGCCTGGAAGTCTGCGAAGGCTGGGCTTGTAGGTTTCCTCTGGATGCTCATGAAAGGTATGTTAACCTTAACTTTGTGAGGTTGCTGCGAAAATTCTATCCCTGCCTAATCTTACAGGCTCTTATGTATTTGTCTCTCTGGAGATGTGGGTCACAGGCCTCCCCTGCAACTGCAAGGTCATGAATATTAGAGTTTATTTTCATCATGGGATTGATTTCTTAGTACTTTTCTAATCTCAACTTTTACCCTGTCTCCCCTGTGTTTTGTGCATTCACATATATTTATCTGAGAAAACAGCTTAAGCTGCAGCTTTATTTTTCTAAATAAAATATATCATGAATCAAGTCATTTCCCCAAAGATTCCCTATGCAGGAAAAGCTTAGATAGTATACTTCACTTGTCAGTTTTAAGAAAGGATAAAATATATCAATTTTTGCTTATTCATTTATCAATTTGCTTCAGTTTCCATGTTTACTTTGTCACAATATCATATTTTACTGATATTTTGTTTAAATTTCATTCTCTATGTTTCTATATTTCTGAGTTTTCTATATACCTTACTTTATATCTCCCTTCTAATTTCTTTTTATTTCATTCCATTTTACTCTAATTTAATAAGAAATGACATATGAAAAAAGAAAGAAAGAATTGCCATTTGTGGGACTTCTTATATGCCAGGCCTTACTGTGTAGTAGACATTATTCTACTGCACAGTAGAATTTTTTTAAATGGGGGGAGCTGAAGAGGTGAAGTAGCACATCTCCATGCTAGACACTGGTAGATGCACATCACTTGGAAAATGGAGGTGTACAGACCTAGTGCATGGTAACAAAATTGAAGTTTACACCTAGGATGATATTACCTTTTTCTCTTTAGATTTCAGGGAGCCTTTGTAGCGTCAAGATGATTTCTTAAGATAGTGATGGTTCTATGAAGAAAGAGAAGATTTTCCCCTGGAAAGAGGATATTGTGTTCAAATGGATTTTCTTTTTAATTCAGCAACTATGAGGAAGACACCAGCTAGGTGGGAGGAAATTAAGGGAACTTCACCAGAGACCCCCTGGGCTTGCCAAACAGATGCTGAGCTCCCTTGGCATCTGTGAGTGACCATCTGGTGGTTCTTGATTTTTTTTTAGCGTGTAGACTCACTCTACATCACAAAATCATGTAGAAAAGCCTTCAACTTCTTGCCATAATTCATCTTCTATTTAATTTCTCTTCAATCCACAATGTTTTCAGTATCTGACCTCATATTGCCCCATTCTTTGTCTTGTCTCATTCTTCAGATTCTATACTCAGACATGCATCCCCATTTTAGTTATTTCACTTTATGCCTCAACCATAAGATCATTCTCTCTGACTTACATTGACAATTCCAGCCCAAGACCATGAGCTGGAAACTTGGTGCAAGCCTTGTGAGTAGCTCCCCTAATGTGTTTGCTCTGCACTCAGAAATACTAACAAGATGGAGAGATAAACCCAGGGTATTATGGGACTTCTAGTATCATATGGAACCTGAAAAACTAATACTTGTTGCTGATATCACCTATTAATTGAATTACTTTCCACAATGTTACATTAACATTTTCTGCAAATAAGGAATGCTGAAAATTTCAGGACAGAATATTTTCTCACTACATTGGGTGTAGTGAGGCAAGTGACACTAACCTTTTGTGTAATAGTGTACTAGGAACTTAGCAATTAGAAAGTGAGTGAAAATATATTTTGAGCTTTCAATGGCATGGCAATGTGGGAAAACATTTCACTGAAAGGTCAGGCTTGTAAATGTTTCAAAACCAAATATTCCATCTCAGTGTCTAAAAACGGTGACCTTTACCCTATGTTTATTCATCTCAGGCAGAATAGATTCATAAGGCATGAGGCAGTTATATCATCCTCTAAGAGTTTTGAGCTTGTCTACTGGTGGCTGAAAGATGCTAGTAAGAGATTATTTCTGTAGTGCATGTGTAAAAATGCTCATCCATAATTCATTAAAACAGCCATTTGGAAAGAGAATTAAACGTACTAACCACACTCCTGAACTCAGGGTTCCACATTTGCTTATTAAAATAACAATTATTTCTTTTGACTATGTATGAATGCAGTTCCAGTATGTGAATGTATTCCTTTTGGAAATATCTTTCAGTGTTTATTATTTAAAACTTCCACTTCTTTTCTAATGATACTTGTAAGTAGAACTCTTTAAAATAAATGATTTTTCTTAGCCAAAATTGAGTAGTTTATAAGCAAATATATTTTCATACATCACAGAACACATCTACTGAAGAAAAGAAACATGTACTGTGAATTAAATACAAAATATTTTGTATGGTGTTCTTTTAAAAAATTATGTATAGAAATGACTATGTCTTAGACCAAGAAAATAGGAAGTTTTTGGAAGGAACACATAGGAGGAAAGGGTAATCATAGTTATAAAATTGAATGAGTTAAAGAAGAAAGCTCAAACAAAAGGGATATTACAATAAGATTCAAAAGATATATGTATGGTATTGATATATTGACACTTATCTAACAAGAGAAAATGTAATTTTCCCAATACTACTGTTAAAGCAGTTAAAGAAAAGCACAGACAA
This sequence comes from Myotis brandtii, assembly GCF_000412655.1. Classification (NCBI taxonomy): domain Eukaryota; kingdom Metazoa; phylum Chordata; class Mammalia; order Chiroptera; family Vespertilionidae; genus Myotis; species Myotis brandtii. Next base: position 5,199,952 of record NW_005365325.1, read on the forward strand.
TTATATATGTCAAGTAAAGCCCTTCTTTTGGGGCAAATCCTGAATTTCCATGTTATCTTGGACCTTAGACAACTCATTTTACTTTTTATCAACACCATATTATTTGCTTAATGAAGTAATTGTGCTTCTACCAGATCAATGACTACATTTCTTATCAAATAATTTATACAAACTTGGAATGTGCTGACTTACATATCCAGAGCAGTAGTAATGTTATAATTAAAGAGGGAAAAGTCGGAGACCGGCTATGCTTGAAAGATGACTTATTTTCTTTCTCTTACAGGTGACTATTTTTCAGAGATCTCAACTGAGGGAATAACCCTGAAACTTTATACTTGCATAGGTATTTAAAAAATTATTCTAAAAAATAAAAAAGCATAGACTCAAAAAAAAACAGTCTATGTCTGTAGAGATATACTGAAATCTCTTATTTCTTTTGGGAGAACTATACTTAGAGAGGCCTGTTATTACAGATCCTGTAGAACCACCTATACTAGTAAATTTAGTGTCCTGTAGTAAAGCCCCTAGTATCCTCATTCACTCATCTCTTTGACAAATCATCCTTTGTCTTTAGATTGCTGAACAAATAAAGCTATTAAAAATGACAAAATCTTTAACTTTTAAACTTTAATTTCTGAACATTGGTATCCTTATCCAACTGTGTTCTGTATCATAAACAATCAAACTCACTAATCGTCGAGAGATGCAAATCAAAACGACAATGTGGTACCATTTCACACCTGTCAGAATGGCTATCATCAGCAAATCAACAAATGACAAGCGCTGGCGAGGATGTGGAGAAAAAGGAACCCTCGTGCATTGCTGGTGGGAATGCAGACTAGTGCAGCCACTGTGGAGAACACTATGGAGTTTCCTCAAAAAAAAACTAAAAATGGAACTTCCATTTGGCCCAGTGATCCCACTTCTAGAAATACATCCCAAGAAACTAGAAACAACACCAATCAAGGATATATGCACCCCTATGTTCATAGCAGCATACTTTACCATAGCTAAGTTTTGGAAACAGCCTAAGTGCCCATCAGCAGATGAATGCATTAAAAAATGATGGTACATCTACACAATGGAATACTACGCTGCAGAAAAAAAGAAGGCACTCCTACCATTTGCAACAGCAAGGATGGAACTGGAGATCATTATGCTAAGCGAAATAAGCCAGTCAGAGAAAGACAAATATCACATGATCTCACTTGTTTGTGGAATATAATGAACAACATAAACTGATGAACAAAAACAGATCCACAGACAGAGAAGCATTGATCAGACCATCAAACCTCAGAGGGAAGGTAGGGGAGGGTGGGGGTAAGGGAAAGAAATCAACCAAAGGACTTGTATGCATGCATATATGCCTAACCAATGGACACAGACACCAGGGGGGTGAGGGCATGAGTGGGGGGGTGGGGTTAATGGAGGGATAGGAGTACATATGTAATACCTTAATCAATAAGGAGAAAGAGAAAAAAAGGATCAAATTCTCCTCACCTAGATAAGCAATTCCCTACATAACTTCTTTCTGTGCACATGCCCAGAATATTTCTGGTTTTCTAACTGAAACTTCACTGTACACTCATTTATTTGCAAAAGATTATGAGGACAGTTCTTGGTTTTAATTTAATTTTACTCTCACTTCAGACATATGCATCTGGTCTCTCTTTTGTACACTGGTTAATATGCTTTATGAGAATTTTAATGAGCCGAGTAATTTGGCACTTTTTGTTTTATATCCACATATTAGGAAAAGCTTCATAAACCTAATTTACCATATAGTAGTCCTATCACATTTCCCAGTAATTTTTTACAAGTAGTTGCATTTGGTGTAGAGAAGTTTTGGCTAGTTTGAAATGTGCACGCAAAACTGCGTTCTCACTTCACTGTGATTTTTTAAAATGTAGTTATTTGTAACCTATCATACATTAAGTATATTTACTATTCCAGATCCATCTGTATAATTGAAAACCATATGATTAATACTTAGGAATTAATGAATTATTGTGGGGATGACTTCTATTATGCCTTGTGATTTAATGACTGAATTATTTGCTCCCAATGGGAATGTTAGCGGCGGATAGAATACTGGGGACGAGCTACAATTATAAGAAATATTAATCATGCTCTGTTAAGCAGGATTGTTCTGTTCTGATTAGAGAAAGCACATTCTCACCTGCCTGAGAGTTGCATGCCTTGGGACATGGGAGCTAACATCAGAATGCAGTCCATCCATCCTCCAGTCTGTCCTACCATTATGGAAAGATTTACAACCTCATGGCTGAAACAATCCAGTCTCCAAGGTGCCCATCCTTTGCACCCTCCAACCCCAATTGCCTGTAATCTGGTCCCTGAAATGCCCTGAGGCACCTGCCCTCTGCGACCCTCCCCCAGCCCAAATTGTCTGTAACCTGTAACCATTATACCGTGCCTACTTTCCCATGCCTGTGATTCTTACTTTCCCATATAATCTTTGTCCTTTGCTAACCTAACTAACTCAGGAAAGGCCTGTGGGTGGCCTTGCAAACCCAAGAGACCTAAAGTAACCACAAAGGATGGTCTGAAATTAAAACCTTTAATTAAAAAGCAGTTTAGAGTGGGGAGTCATGTCCTAGGCTTCCCTAACAAAGATCAACTTGGATCTTTACTAAGTCTATTGTCTTTTTTTTTTCTTTATTGATCAAGGCAGTGGTCGGCAAATCAAGGCTCACGAGCCACATGCAGCTCTTTGGCCCCATGGCATGGGCCACGAAGTTTCAATCGCACTGTACGTGCACGCCCGCACATGGTATTTTGTGGAAGAGCCACACTCAAGGGGCCAGTTTGCTGACTACTGGATTAAAGTATTACATATGTGTCCTTATCCCCCACATTACCTTTCCACCCCCCTACTCATGCCCTCACCTCCCTGGTGTCTGTGTCCATTGGTTAGGCTTATATGCATGCATATTGTCTTTTTGCATCTAAGATAACGTACCTGTGGAATGTCCCGGCAACTTGTAACTTTCCTTTTTCTGGACCCTTCAGAGCACAGCCCTGGTACCCTGGTGAGACCACAGATTCCCTCATTGTTATTACCATGTTAACTGTTGACTGTTAACTATCCTATACTCAGCTGTGTAAAAGAAGCAGGTGTCTATCATTTTACTTTTTATCCAATCCCAGAGGTCCCCCCCGCCCCTTCCCTTTTGCTTTCTCTCACTGCCCTAATCTGTGACCAATGGATTTCATGTAACCCACTTACATCTCCTCCTTTGATTATAATGTATAAAACAAGGTGAAAAACTGCCATTCTCCAGAGCATTATCTCAATATATTGAGATTCTGCTTCCTGGCAATTGTCAACAGTTTAACTCAAATAAACTCACAAAAATTCTTTACAGGTTTGAATGTGGGTTTTTTTTTAGGTTAACACCTTCTACCCAATCTATAAACAGCAATAGCTGGCTTATGGAGGGGGGAGAGAAGATTTTTGTGGGTCACCTGTTGCTCTCCAATACTGCGGGCATCATTAGAATAAATGCTAATATATGATTCAAACCTGTCTCTGCTTAATTGGCTCAAGCAGTGACAGGCATCCTGGACCCACTGGTTGTCCAGTTACAAGAAGGCAGGTTTCAAACCCATTAGCTCCAACTCAACTTGTGGTTTAATAGTTGAATTTTCAGTACAGATATAGGTAGGAAAGGGTCGCTAGATGCTCAATTCTGAAGATGAGGAGGTAAGTCTCCAGAGAGCAAAGTTGCATTACTTGTGGTCAGGCTAGCTGAAATAACACATAAACTTTGAAAATTCAATGGTATAGTTGTAGTCTTTTAAACAATACATATTAAATAAATTAATGATAAAAAATTTATATACATGAGAAATCAACATAGCTTCCTTGTTTCAGCTGGCCCCATGTTGTTGCTAGTCAGCCAAAAACAATATACATGGATTTCATTTACAGCCCCCTAACTCTAGTTGCAACTGCATTTAAATGCTTGATTTTAAACAGTAAGGCTTGAGAACAATACCCTTGTCTTATCCACTTACTTTCTTGCTATTTTTGTTAACCATGCTATTTTCCCTGCTTAGACCCTCTTCTTTAACATTATATTTTTGTCCTCATTCAGGCTTGCCCTTACCTTCTGGTGCTTTTGAGATCACTGTCCCAGTTCTTTACCTTGGCAGTGACTTTCTCTCCTCACTCTTTTGCCTAATGGAGGCCCTTTTTCTATTCTTTCCAAGAACCACATCCTTGTATGTTCCTGATGCTAGGATGTTCCTGGTTGTCTAAAATCATCACTATAACCATTCCCCCTTCCTATTCTTAACACTGAGCGTGCTATTTCTGGAGACTGCGGACCCAGGAGTGCCTTCTTTCATCACTCATGC
>NW_005365325.1:5204345-5210509 GCF_000412655.1 Myotis brandtii
GCTCCCAGCATATTAATTAAATATTCCTTTCCACCCATTTCAGCCCTTGCCTAGAGAATCACAGTCTAATAACATCTGAAAAAGATGTTTATCTTTTATATCTAATGCTATCATGACACAAATTGAGCTGTTTCTGTGTGTGAGACATAAAGTGTTTAAATATGCACTTGAGATGATCACTGACCAGCCTAGTTGTTGGAGCAGGTCTATGTTATCCCCCAGGACACTGAGTGAAAGAATAAAACCTCTTCTTATGTATCTAGGAGTTAGCAGAGCAGATGGTACCAATTCATTTGCATAAAAATTAAACCTGTGTATAAAAGTGAAGTACTAAGTTGGTTCATAAAAAGAAGTCAGCACCAAGAGAGCCTCAAAGCTCAGCACTTGACCTTCTGGAGCTCTTCGAGGTGCACCTAACGGTTTTGTCCTCTAACTTTTCCTTCCTATGGTTCATGGTTCTTCACACCCCTTGGCTATTTGGAGTAAATAAGTACCAGCGTCAGCTGTTCAGAATGCACTTCATACTCTGAAGGACAAACAGATGTATTCATTGAGAGAGGAATCTCCATAGTAGTAACATTCTCTGCTTTGGAGAGTGCCTTTATAGTGTTACCATTGTTCCCTCAATTAGGTGAATTTGGAGGACCAGACATCACCATAGTAGAGGATTTTCTGCAAAGCATTTTAAGTGAATGCCACACTTCAGAAGATGTGTGAAAGAACAAATCTCCATGGGGTGAAATATTAGCAGCCCTGTGTAATGAGCCAAAGACCTCTTCCCTTGATAACGTTCTTATCAGAATAAATAAGAACCATGTGAATTTGGGGGATAATGTGATGAACAATTTATTTCCCTCAATACCATTCTCTGAAACTACCTCTAGTGGAAAAAGAAAGGGAGGAGTAAAGAGGAGTATCTGAAAACCTCAATGTGTGGACAGATGTCTACAGAGGGAAAAGCATCAGGCACTACTCTGCTTTCCCTGTGGGCTGACTGAGTACAAGGGTTTTCAGGAAATAATTTTCCTGGTGCTTTTATTAACAATCAACTTTTTAAAATAGCATAACTATGACAACTGTAATTAAAGTGACATTTTTTTATACACCTTCCCAACAACCAGCTCTGTAACTGGCCTAGGCCCAAATAGAAGACATGTTATTACAATTTTCAGCCTAGTGCCCATGAACGATTTGGAAAATGTCTTAAATTATTAAATTATGGGCTTCGAGAGAAGATAAAATGTTCTATTTTTATTTTATCCAAAGGGTCTAGCACAGTACTTGTTTCAGAAGTACAACAAAAATGTATCAAATAGCCGTCCCAGTGTGGCTCAGTGGTTGAGCATCAGCCTATGAACCAGGAGGTCATGGTTTGATTCCCAGACAGGGCACATGCCTGGGTTGCAGGCTCAATCCCCAGTAGGGGGCATACAGGAGGCAGCTGATTGATGATTCTCTCTCATCATTGATGTTTCTATCTCTCTCTCCCTTTATCTCTGAAATCAATAAAAAATATTTTAAAAATGTATCAGATAAACCTACATATATTTTTGCAAAAATAGTACAGAAGGAATTTTGAGACTAAAGGTGGTTTATCATAAAGCTCTCCCTAAGGATTGCTTCTTTCATCTCTGTATCTCTAAAGTCTCTTATGATTATGACTCTAGCTGAGAAAGCAAGAAGTTGCTGCATTAAAAGACATCTTGATGTCAAACAAGTGTCAAATAAATAAAAAAAATAAATAAGCAAACAAACAAATATAAGGTCACCTGAAGAAATTACCACCAACTATTTTACTATATTTCCTTTTCATGATTCTTATTCTTGGGGAATCTGTTTGAAAATTGTCTGCTTTTTTAAAAACATAATTTAAAAAAATATTTAAAGAACATTTAAGGAAAATTCAGACTTGATAAGGAAACTTAGTATTAATTATAATTATAAACTGGGCTTGGCACTACAGGAGCTGGATTCAATATGAGAGTATTTTCATTAATTTTACCCTGATCTTGCTGTCTCTTTCCCACAGGTTTTTGAAATTTAATAATTCCTGCAAATTACTTCAGTTACTAAAATTGATTTTTTCTAAGACATGATTTAATTTAAATTCTATGTAATTAGTCTCAAATGCTTTTTCAAAAATTGTTCTACACAGATTTCTATCTTGCTTTAAAGCAATGGTGATCAGTGGATTTGCTTTGAGAAGCAGATTTAAACCATTTACTTGATTTGTAAGAAAGCTATTAAAATTCCATTTTCAGTTATAAATTTCATCATTTTCAGCATTCTTTGTAAAATTATAACTTCTTAGAAATTTAACATTGAGTTCACTCAGAAAATTCCTATACTTTCTGTTAAAGGAAGCTAAAAATATCTCCTCTGTATGAGGGTTATGAAAATGTATGCTGTATGTATTACAAGGACTATTAATAAAGACATTTAAATATAGTTTGAAATAAACTATATGTATTGAAAATAAAAAAAGAAGCATAAAATTACACTATATTGTGTTGCTAAATAAATAAAATTTCAGTTTATATCTTTATATTGGTACTGTGATAGCATAGTTTTACTTGATTATAAAATTTTGAACATGATGAGCCCCAAAAGAATATCATACCCAAAGCAGTTTGTTATATATTTTTTTTGCATAGAAAAATATTTTTTCAAAAATTTGTTCAAATGCAAGTCAAAATGGAAAAAGGTGTGCAGTTCCTTTTGGTTTATTTTTGGTGGGATATTTGTTAAAATTTTAAAACATTTGTTAAAATACAATTATGTTATATTTATGATAATATAATATAAATTTAGCTGGCTTTATATTGACTATATGCTCATCTATTCAAATATCATTGAAATACTATCTCCACTGATAATATTATTATTGCTACTGTGCCTACCACTGTAACTATGAGGAGTCATAATCCTAGGCAACATTGATTTAATACAGTGGTCGGCAAACTGCAGCTCGCGAGCCACATGCGGCTCTTTGGCCTCTTGAGTGTGGCCACGAAGTTTCAATCGCACTGTATGTGCATGCCCTGCACGTGGTATTTTGTGGAAGATCCACACTTAAGGGGCCGCAATTTGCCGACCACTGATTTAATGGATTTCTAAACCCTTGGTACTGTGTTAAGTAATTTACATGCATTGCCCTATCTAATAAAGAGGAAATATGCTAATTGACCCTCACACTGTTGCAAAGATGGCGGCACCCACAGCCAATAAGGAGGGAATATGCTAACTGACCGCCACACTCTCAAAGGTGGTGGCACCCCCAGCTAATGAAGGAATATGCTAATTGACTGCCATGCCCTCAAAGATGGCAGTGCCCACAGCTACAAGATGGTGATGCCCAGTCTCCTCGGCCCCACCAGGGTGGCAGGTGAGCGGCAAAGCCTGGGCTGCCCAGGTGGGCCCGGCCTTGACACGCACCTGCCTCTGGAGTCTCCCATCCCCCTCAGCCCCCCAGCCGCCCAGGGCCAGCTGAGGCTTGCGCTGCCAGCAGTGGCAGCAGCAGAGGTGTGATGGGGTTGTCACCTTCCCTTGATTGCCGGGTCACCTCCCGCCCCTGAGAGCTCCTGGACTGTGAGAGGGGGCAGGCTGAGCTGAAGGATCCCCCCTCCAGTGCATGAATTTTCATGCACTGGGCCTCTAGTCATTTAATAAATGTTTATCACATGGCTTTTGTTAGGACCTGTGGAATTTTGCTGTTAATTTAGCTGATATAAGTTCTTAGGCTGGGATTTCCATCATTTAACATGAATGTAATGTAGTTCTACAGTTTGCTTTATCAAATAGAGTAGCCTTTCCTGAAAAGGATCATGTTTCTCACTCAGAGATACATAAGCTATACTTAATGTGAAAAATACAAAATGATCTGCTACCTGAAATTTCAAGTTTTACAATTTGAACTAATGGTGGAATGTAGATCTCGAAAGCAAATCAAATATTATACCAAACAATAATTTTAGATAATGCTTGTCCTTTGCAAATTAATGAAATATGCACTCTTGGTGACAAAAATATACTTCAATTGGGAAATTAGAAAAAAAAATAGAGCCCTCAAAGACATTATTTTTAGGTAGGTAGAAATACTTCTTTTTAGGTTTGATGTGGAATGCCAAACATTATGATAGATTTTATTTGCCAATAGGGGTCATAATAATATCACCCATCTTTCCTCTCCCTGATTAAGAGGAGGTATTTATTGTTCTCACCCCTGAAATTTGGCAGCCTTGTGATTCATTGATTACCTAAAAATATATAGCAAAAGTCAAGATATGTAACTTCTGAGCTCTCTCAGAAGAGGTAAGGCAGCTTGCAACTTATTTACTGAAAGAGTCAATTTTTAAAGCCCTCAACCCTAATGTACACATTTCAAATGCCTTGAGGCTGCCCTGGTCTGAGAATATGAAAAGAGGAGAATATGAGGAGAGGCCCTGGAAATATATGAGGGGAGAGAAATTGTTGACCATTTCCACTGGTTTAGCTCCTGCTCCCATATGACTGTGACCACAGGTGAGACCCCAAACACAGGACCACACAGCAAAGCTTTCCAGAGTTCCTGACTCAGAGAAACCATAGGAGATCATACAATTATGTTGTTGCTTTAAGTTGCCAAGTTTTGGTGTATATTTTTATGCAGCAAAAATAATTGAAACAAAATTTGGTAGCAGGAGGGGTCTTTTCATAATGAAACTCCATAGATATGTACCATTGACTTTGAGCCTAAGCAGGAGATAGAGCTGGAGAGGCCTTGAAAAGATGGTCAGAGGAATACTGACAGCCCTGGAGGTGGCTGGCTCACAATTGGGGTTTAAAGGAAAAATAAGAAAATGTTACTGGAAGTTAGAGGAAAAGAAACCCTTGCTGTATGGTGGCAGAAATTTCAGTGGCACTGTCACCTGGAGTAACATGGAGAATAAGAAATGTCTCTAATAAACTCTATGCCTGATCAAGGATTAGCAAGCTTTATCTGTAAGGGTCAGATAGTAAATATTTGCAAAAACCATACCATCTGTCACATCTACCACTGTAGAATAAAATAAATCAGTATAAAAACAAATAGGTACGGCTTAATGTGACCAACTGTAGGCTGACTTGGCCTAAAAGACATAGTTTGTTGATCTTTGATTTTGAAAAGATTTCTATGCAGTGTGAAGGTATTATCTGGTACCTACTATAAAATAATAGAATGAGGTAAACTAGAGCAAAATATTTTGCTTTTGAGTAGCAGGATGTGTATAAGTTACAAACCAGGTTTTTTGTTTTTTGTTTTCAGCTAGACAAGGGTTTCAGTGTAAGAAAGTGGCTGAGGTATAAAAACCAATCCAGAGTTGGACTCTAATACCCTCTATTAAGAATTCAAAAATAAGGCATACTTCCAAGATCTTTCTATGAAGCCAGCATTACCCTAATCCAAAAACCAGATAAAGACACCACAAAAAAGGAAAACTACAGGCCACTATCCTTGATGCACATCAACGCTAAAATCCTCAACAAAATTCTAGTAAATCGGATTCAGCACTACATTAGAAAGATCATACACCATGACCAAGTGGGATATATTCTGGGGATGCAAGGATGGTACAATATCTGCAAATCAATAAATGTGACACATCACATAAACAAATTTTACAAACCAGGTTTTTTGTTTTTTGTTTTCAGCTAGACAAGGGTTTCAGTGTAAGAAAGTGGCTGAGGTATAAAAACCAATCCAGGATTGCACTATAATACCCTCTATTAAGAATTCAAAAATAAGGCACACTTCCAAAATCTTTCTATGAAGCCAGCATTACCCTAATCCAAAAACCAGATAAAGACACCACAAAAAAGGAAAACTACAGGCCACTATCCTTGATGCACATCAACGCTAAAATCCTCAACAAAATTCTAGTAAATCGGATTCAGCACTACATTAGAAAGATCATACACCATGACCAAGTGGGATATATTCTGGGGATGCAAGGATGGTACAATATCTGCAAATCAATAAATGTGACACATCACATAAACAAATTGAGAGACAACAATCACATAATCATATCAATCAATGCAGAAAAAGCATTTGACAAAATCCAACACCATTTCTTGATAAAAACTCTCAGCAAAGTGGGAATAGAGGGATCATACCTCAACATAATAAAAGCCTTGTATGACAA
>NW_005365325.1:5211409-5225583 GCF_000412655.1 Myotis brandtii
AAATAAGCCAGTCAGAGAAAGATAAATATCACATGATCTCACTCATGAGTGGGATATAATGATCAACATAATTTGAATTAGAGAGCAACCAAAGCACTTGTACACATGCATATTAGCATAATAAATGGACAGACACTGGGGCAGTGGGGGCTTGCCAGGGTGGGAATTGTTGGGGGGGTATCAATTGGGGAAAAAAAAGACTTATGTAAAACTTTAGACAATAAAAAAAGAACTCAGAAATATCTAAGGTAATGAAACAAAGAACTTTTCAAAGAGATGTGGTTTTCTAAGACTCTTTAAGTTGTGCTTTATAGATCCTGTCTGTTGAACAATAAGGCTTTTGATATTGTTAAGAAAATTATGTCACAACAAACTTATGGTTTAGTGAGTTGGAATGAGCTCTAAGTCATCTCTAAAGGAAGAAAATATCATCTTGAGTTATATTTAAATTTTTTGTATCTATAAAATGTATGTTACTCAATATATACAACAAAATCCCAAAGAGATAAGGTGTACAATAACCCAGAAAAAGAAAAAAACAACAACAGACAATAAAATCAGAGCACAAAAGATCTAGACAATGAAATGAACAGACATCTATCTAAATTATCTGACTAGAGGCCCGTTGCACAAAATTCATGCAAGGGTAGGGTCCCTAGGCCTGGCTGGTGATTAGGGCCGATCTGTGGGGCAACCTGCCCTCGCTGGCACCCACCTTGGCTGGCCTGGCACCGCCCGCTCCCCGGCCCCACCCCCTGCTGCCACCGCTGTAGGTCACCTCCATCTGAGGAGAGACAGGTGGGGTGATTGGGGGGACCCTCGCTGGCACCCACTGGTCACCTCCCTCTGTGGGACAACCAGTGGGGTGATCAGGGATCCCCCCTCACACCTGCCTTGGCTGGCCTGGGGCCTGCGAGCTGGGAGCAGCTCCTGGGTTGAGTGTCTGGTAGTCAGTGCTCAGTGTAGCGACCGGTCGTTCTGCTGTTCGGTTGATTTGCATATTAGGTGGGAGCAGCTCCTGGGTTGAGTGTCTGCCCCCAAGTAGTCAGTGCACATCATAGCGACCGGTCGTTCTGCTGTTTGGTTGATTTGCATATTAGGATTTTATTGTATAAGACTAGATGCTCAGCATGTACAAAATCATGCACAATTAGCTTGCTTCCTCTTGCCTCAGCTGGCTGCCCTGCCCTCTGCCACTAGTAGCTTGCTGCCCCACCCTCTGCTGCTCTGCCCAGCATGCACAAAATCATGCACAATTAGCTTGCTTCCGCTTGCTTCAGCTGGCTGCCCTGCCCATCACCACTCATAGCTCGCTGCCCTGCCCCCTGCCACTAGTAGCTTGCTGCCCCACCCTCTGCTGCTCATAGCACTCTGCTGCTCAGAGCTCTCCACCGCTAGTAGCTCACACACAACCCCACCCACCGGTAGAGCCGCTGCTCATTTGGTCGTGATGGCATTATGGTGTGACAGCCATGGGCCTTTTATATAAGAGATAGTGGCTACTACTAGACTATATAAGGAAATATAAGTCATTTTCTCATTGTGTCCTTCTATGACCCCAAGTAGAAGTGACCATCCCTTTGCTCAATTATCATACTACCTTTATATTTTGGTTTATATTTATACTTTTACATTTCTACACGTATTTCTCTTTTTTGTCAACAGTGACCTCTTTGGGGTTAGGCTGAGCAATTCTGCATTTGCATCACCTAAATAATGTAGTTCTTGGAGCTTAGTAATGTAGAACAAATAAACAATATGTGAAGACAGCTGAAACAATTAATTTAGTAATTATTCTTAAGAGTATTAAAAGCATGTACACTGCCTGCTTTCTTTGATGTATTCTTAACCTTTGCAATCTTCCAGGAAAAACCTGTCTTTAACACAGCTCCCTGCTGCTCAACTGGCCTTTGTTAAAATACCATGAAATTGCCCCGTGGAGAGATCACTATATGTTTTTTCATTCTGTGTGAAACTCCTTGATTGACTTCAGAAAAAGAAAAGTGCCAGGTGATATTTTAAAAAATAAAATAACATAAATTGCAACCTTATTCACCAACAGAGGCTGAAGTTGAACAATCTATATAAAGAGGTAATATGCAAATTAGGCCAGGATGCCATAATGGTTCACAACTGGACAGGAGGAGGTTGCATGTACAGGTAGGCGCTGAGCGGAGACAGAGACAGAGACAGGGGGGGCCGGCTGAGCTGCTGCACAGCAGCTCTGGCTGGCCCCCAGAGCTGGAGTGGACATGGACAGGGACACGGGGGCCTGAACGAACATGGACAGGGCCATAGGGGCTGGCCTGAGCCACCACGGCCGAGCGCAGGCTAGGAGAGGAGAGGGTGAGCCTGCCCACACCCTCTGTGGCCATCGCAGGCCCAGAGAGGAAAGGGCGGGCAGGCCCGCAGCCTCTGAGGCCAATTGCAAGCCCTGAGAGGAAAGGGCGGGCCTGCCCACAGCCTCCCAGGCTGATTGTAGGCCAAGAGAGAAAAAGGAAGCCCTCCCACAGCCTCCCAAGCTGATCACAGGCCCTAAGAGGAAAGGGCAGGCCCACTGGCAGCCTCCCCGGCCAATCCAGGTCCACTGCTGGAGGGGCTAAGAAATGTCATATCCTGCCCTAGCCAGTTTGGCTCAGTGGATAATGCCCCGGCCTACGGACCGCAGGAGGGCCGGGTTTGTTTCTGATCAAGGGCATGTACCTAGGTTGCAGGCTCCTCCCTGGCCAGGGCCCAGGTCAGGGCTCATGCAGGAGGCAGCCAATCACAGTGTCCTTCTCACATTGATGTTTCTCTCTGTCTTTCCCTCTCTCTTCTACGCTCTCTAATAATCAATGGAAAAATATCCTCAGGTGAGGACAAAAAAGAAAGAAAGGTCATATCCTATGAAAGAGACATCTTGAAAATGCCTAAAGAAAGTTGTCATTTTTTTGTGGTAAAGGGACTGGAAGACTGTGTTGATGAAAACACCTTGGCAGCTGTGGCAGCCGACAGTGGCAGCAGCAGCAGGGTAATGGGGGCGGCGCCTTCCCCTGATCAACCAGGTTGCCTCCTGCAGAGGGAGGCCTACTGATGGCTAGGGCCATGTGGAGTGGGCCTAAGCTGTCAGTAGGACATCCTCTGAGGGCTCCAGGACTGGGAGAGGGGGCAGGGTGGGCTGAGTGCACGAATTTCATGCACCAGGCCTCTAGTGTTGTACATAGAAAGCCAACCTGGATGCCTGGTCCTGCAAGAATGTTCAATAATCCCTTAACCTCCACACAAAAATAAAGTCATGCAACTCAGCCAAAGTCAGCTTCAAATTTTGTCTAAACCCTTATATTTCTCTCAGCAATTATGCTATACTGTGTGAGCAAGCTTTTCATTAAGTTATGAATTAAAAGTAACATCTAGTAGTAAACTCACTAACTGGGCCATCATATTCAGCCATGTACAAAACGTTATTGCTGCTATTCTGTGCTCATGGGATTTTCTGTAGACTTGGAAGAAAATTTAAAACCCTGAGAAATAGTGGTTCCTACCCCTTGATGCTTCAAAGGATTAGCAATAGAATATGTAAATCAAGAAAATGAGATTCTACTGAATTTCTGTAGAAATTTTTCTCAGTTCATTTGATTGCCTTTCTATGTATTATAAATTGCCTGTTTATTATTCTCCTTTCATGTCTCTATTTCTTAAGCCTGACATATTTCTTGACTCTAGCTCCACTTCTTTCAATTCCTGTAAGAATGTTCTATAACAAATTTTTAGACAATGAAAGTACCTTTTTGATAAAATATGTAAAAACCCTTTAAAATGTAAAAAAGCTGGATTTTATTTCAAAATATAATTTATTTCATCATGTTCATCTGTTCATCTTTTAAAATCTATTTTGTTTGTATAATTATGCAAAAAATTCAAAAAGTACTCCTAGCGCCACTTCCCAGCCCCACAGAGAGAAACCAAGACTGCTTAATTTTCCATTCAAATATTTTTAAATCTAAGAACTATACACTTTTTATTTTTTGCTACTACTATTTTGTTTTATTTTTTGATGTTGCCAGGAAGCCTACAACCTATTACCAGGATAAACATTTGCCTTGCTTTAAGCCACGGAATGGAATTCTAGGACTCACTGTTGGAAATAGTAATTAGGTACCAGATTTCCCACTGCAGCTCCCTATGACCTGAGGGAGTACTGTCCATTTTCAGAAAGTTTTGAACATTAGAAAATCCTTTCATTAATATCAATTCCTGTTTAAAAATTTACTTCCTGATCATCTCAGTATATCTGAAGGAAGCTAAGTCAGTTTCCAAAGTTTGCACGGATATATTTGGTCTTTCTGAGTTGGTGTTCTCTCATTTTTTAATAAAGTATTCCGCATTCTTATTATTGTGTAAAATTATTTTGAGTCTTTCTTTTATGAAACCCTGTTTCTATGTTATTTTAAAATTTAGTATTTAGAAGAGTGGTCTGATCTGTAGAGAAATGAAGGTAATTATAGACCAGTGATTATCAAATAAGGAGAATCAAGTTCTCCTGGCAACGTATCAAAATGATTGCTAGTATTTTATTTGGCAAATCCTATATAATAAAAGCCTAATATGCAAATTGTCTCCTTGACCAGGAGTTCGACTGGTAGTTCAACCGCTCACTATGACATGCACTGACCACTAGGGTGCAGCACGGAACATGGTGGGCATCTGTGATGAGGCAGTGGTGGCCCTGATGGCCCTGATGGGCCCCGATGAGAGCGGGACCATGGAGGGATGGTGGAGCAGGTGAGCGGGTGGTGCCAGGCCAAGGCAGGTATGAGCAGGGCCTAATTGCCCTGCTGATTGCCCCGTAGACAGCAACCAGCAGCAGCTGCAGGGGGCAGACGCTGAGGGAGCTGGGCGGAGGCCCCATGATTCAGGTGGAGGGAGGCGCTTGGGGACTCAGTTGCTGCCCAAGGCCCAGAAGTCAGCTGGGACCTGCCCTTCCATGCCAGATGCTTGTGCTTCAATTGCCAACCAGGCCTAGGGACTGCACCCATGCAGGAATTTCATGCACCGGGCCTCTAGTTGTATAATATCCATCTTAGCACCCTATCTCTTTTTCTTGTTAATTCTTACCTGAGGATATTATTTCATTGATTTTTAGAGAGAGTGGAAAGGAATGAGTGAGACACAGAGAGAGAAACATTGATGTGAGAGAGACATATTGACTGGTTGCTTCCCACAGGATCCCCAGATCAAGCCTGCCCTTAACAGGAATCAAACCTGGGACCCTTCAGTCCACAGAGACAAATTGGTCTGTCTTAAGACCTCTAAATAGAGTTGGAAAATCATGACCTGAAGTGAGTATTTTTATTGATAGAAGTGTGTTTACACTTATAGAGAGAAGTTTAGAATCATTAACTTATTACATAGTATACTTCTATCAAACTCCACCCCCACAACAAAACAAAATTAAAGTTTGCTCAAATTTATTTTAGTTAAACCAAATCTCTTTTGAGTTTAATAATTGTTTATATGGCCTAAAAACATAATCTTAAGTTAATTACCTTTAAAATTTAAAAGAGAATCATTGAGAAGGGTGGTAGCCTAATACAAGCTCACAAACTCTTCTTAGAAAGTTACAGAAATGACCCAAAATAGCAAATTTTAAATCAGGGCATTATATTAGTTTCCTAGGGAACTAATCATAAACGTGTTAGCTTCAAACAACAGGCATTCATTCTCTCACAGATTTGGAGGCCAGACGTCCAAAATCAAGGTGTCAGTAGTCATGGTCCCACAAAAGGAACTAGATGAGAATCCTTCCTTGGCTTTTCCAGCTTCTGATGGCTCACAGTGATCCTTGTCTTGGACAGTAATCTTTGTCTCAGTCTTCATATGAATTTGTATATGCCCTTCTCCTGTTTCTCTGTGTGTCCTTTACTATCCCTTATAAGAATAAGCTCAGTGATGTATGGTGCTAGGTGGCTACTTGAATTATCATGGGGATCACTTTGTAAATTATATAATTGTCTAACCTCTACACTGTATACCTGAAACTAATACAAAATAAATTTTTTTAAAAGAATAAGTTCAACTTTTATTGATTTGAATTGTTCATATGTTTATTTGAAAAACATGTATTTTAATAAATTAAGAGAAAATTTTTAAATTAAAGAAAAAGAATAAGTTCACTGGATTTAGGGCCCACACTAATCTAGTATTACCTCATTAATTACATTTACAAAATCTCATTTTTAAAAGGTCACATTCTTAAGTTTTAGGTGATGTTAATTTGGGGGAAGACACAATTCCACCTAGTGGAGATATAGTGCTAATAGTCTCTTATGGGTTTTAAGAGATGCCTGATAGATACAGCCCAATGTGAGAATACTACCAGAAGTTGACTCACATATTTCCTCATATTTAGAACTAGAGGCCCAGTGTATGAAATTCATGTACGGGACGGGGGATCCCCTCAGCCCAGCCTGCACACTCTCCAATCCGGGATCCCTCTCATAATCCAGGATCGCTGCCTCCTAACTGCTCACCTGCCTGCTGGCCTGATAGCCCCTACTGGCTCCCCTGCAAGCCTGATCACCCCTAATCGCCTCTGCCTGCTGGCCTGGTCACCACCAACTGACCCCCCTGCCAACCTGGTCACCCCTAACTGGCCCCCTGCCGGCCTGGTTGCCCCCAACAACCCACCTCTGCCAGCATGTTGCCCTTAACTGCACCCCCCTGCCAACCTGGTCACCTCCAACTGCCACCCCAGCCAGACTGGTTGCCTCTCACTGCCCCCCTCTGCTGACCTGGTCACTCCTCTGCCTCCCTCTGCCCCCCTCTGATGGCCTGGTTGCCCCCAACTGCCCCGCTTGCTGGCCTGGTCACCGCTCACTGCCCCACCTGTGGGCCTGGTTGCCACCAACTGCACCCTTTGCCAGCCTGGTCACCCCTCACTGCCCCCCCCCTGCCGGCCTGGTCACCACACACAGCTTGCTGTTTGGTCATTTGGTCACCCCTCACTGCCCCTCCTGCCAGCCTGATCGCCCCATGCAGCCTGCTGCTAAGTCATTTGGTCATCCCTCACTAACCCCCCTGCTGGCCTGGTCGCCCCATGCAGCCTGCTGCTCAATCATTTGGTCATCCCTCACTGCCCACACTTCTGGTCTGGTCGCCCCACGCAGCCTGCTGCTCAGTAGTTTGGTCGCCCCTCATTAACCCCCCTGCTGGCCTTGTCGCCCCATTCAGCCTGTTCGGTCATCCATTTGGTCATCTGTTCAGTTGCAATGGCCCCTGGCTCTTTATATATATAGATAATTGAGAGCAAGTGGAGAAACACTTGAAAATTCTACTCTTCTATCTTTGGGACACAATGTAGAGACATTGATACTCCATATGCATGATGTGGATGGACACTATGAGCACTTTTTCTGCTTCAAATAAACTCCATTAAAAACATGAACTTCCTGAGTAAGAAAGGAAATGACATGCTCATTCCATATAATTTTCAATCTAATTTCGTAATAGTTGTAATACTGTTCTAACATAGGAGAATTCCCCTACCTGGACCTGGTAAGTATTGGAAGTTAGAGAAGCTGGTAGGTGAGTTGAGAACACATCTATTTATCTTATCACAACAAGTTATGAAAAACTTTACTAAAGAAATTACACTTGGCCTGCCAAATGTAAAAACCTTTATGTGGGACATGTGTCTTTAAGCTGATTGTTTTCCAATTAGTCTGATTTATTATGAATCTGTTGAGCAGCTTAAATTGAGTAAAACCAGAGGAAAAGGGGGTGGGGTGGGTGAAGGTAGGCAAGGGGTGGAAATGGGAACAGAAAGAGGCTTTGCTTGGGACAGTGGGTACACAATGAAGTGAGTAGATAATGTGTTAGTGAGTTGCATACTTGAAATCTGTATGGTTTTGTGAACCAATGTCATGCCCAATAAATTCAATTAAAAAAATAAAAATAAATTGAATAAAACAAAGCCCCAATTAGCTCAGTTCTCTCCTTGAACTCAACAGAGCTGGATGGACCTCAAGTTACTGTTATAAAACAAAGAAAACAAGGGAGATATGAGGCAAGCACTTGAGAAGTCAAGTTTTCTGACTTCAAATGCTAGGAATCTCACCAAACTTCCTCATATCCCATCGGACTGCTACTGGCAAAAAAAAAAAAAAAAAAAAAAAAAGGAAAATTAAAGAAAAAAAAGTATAGATATTTATACATCAACTAGAGGCCCGGTGCACTAAGTTCCTACAGGGGGGGGGGGGTCCCTCAGCCCGGCCTGCACCCTCTCCAATTGGTGACCCCTCAGGGGATGTCTGTTTGCCTCTCACAATCCGGGACTGCTGGCTCCTAACCACTTGCCTGCCTGCCTGCCTGATCACCCCTAACTGCTCCCCTACTGGCCTGATCGCCCCTAACTGTTCCCCTGCTGACCTGATCATCCCTAACTGCCTCTGCCTCACCCCACACCTGGGACCCAGGATTCCCTCCTCTGGCCGGTTGCAGGCACTCGGGACCCAGGCTTCCCTCTTTCTGGCTGGCCGCATGCACCTAGGACCCAGGCTGGCTTCGCCCGGGCCAGCCATACCCGAAGGGGACCATGGGCAGGCAGCTTCGCTAGGGCCTCAGACACAGGTGCCCAGGACTGTGGGGTGGGTGGCTTGTCCCTCTCCTGGGCCACAGCTGCAGGCACTGGTGCCCAGGACCATGGGGTGGGTGGTTTGTCCCTCTCTCGTGGCACAGGCACAGGCACTGGCGCCCAGCACCACAAGGCAGGTGGTTTGTCCCTCTCCTGGGCCGCAGCCTGGCTGGTCCCCATTCCTCTCTCGTGAGCTCATTTGTGCCTGGCTGGTACCCATTTCTCTATCCCCAGTGTTGAGTGTCTGAGCCTTTACAGCATGATGGTGTGAGGGCATGACAACCATTTGCATATTAGCTCTTTATTATATAGGACAGTGATGGCGAACCTATGACACGCATGTCAGAGGTGACACGCGAACTCATTTTTTTGGTTGATTTTTCTTTGTTAAATGGCATTTAAATATATAAAATAAATATCAAAAATATAAGTCTTTGTTTTACTATGGTTGCAAATATCAAAAAATTTCTATATGTGACACGGCACCAGAGTTAAGTTAGGGTTTTTCAAAATGCTGACACGCCGAGCTCAAAAGGTTCGCCATCACTGATATAGGATCATTATCTCAATTTAAATTAATATGGGCAAATTTTTCACACATAAGTAGGAAATTATAAAATATCAATATTTTTCACACCAATAGAAGATTTGGGTAAATACACCACCTACAATCATGTAAAAACCTGAAAAGAAAATATACAGTTAAGGTATGGCATGAATGCCACTGAAGATATGCACAGCAATGAGTTCCAGAGTGAATGTAGTTCTGTTTTAAATACACTTTTGCTGCTTAGTAAATGGCTCATTAATGATAAGTGGCTCATAAAAAATAAAATGAAATAAAGTCGTCCTGAAAACACTATTTAGAAAATGACCTTCCATTTCATTAGTGCTGGATGTCTTATTTTGCTTGAATCTCCCTGTGGTGACTACACCTGGTGTTAAGCACTCTGTCAAATTCAAGTTTTACATGCTGTGTTCAAGTGTCCATCCTCATTCCCCGTACCCCCTTCACAGTCACACTTTACACTTAATAGTCAATTATTTTGAGAAGTGGTTCTGAGTTTTTTGTTCTCACTAGGATTAATCTGAACTTGGCCTTGTTTTACCTTTGATCTAATCAGCCTAATCATGGTAATTGAAGCATCTCTCACTGGTATGCTGTAGGACTTCTAATCCCCATATTTAGAGACATTATCTGAGATTGGAAAACACCATGTTTAAAAGCTCAAAGATGGAACTGAGTTTTCCCCCTCTCTATCTGTGTGTGTGTACTCTGTAAATTTTTATAAAAATTACAACTAGGAGTTAGAAGTAAGAACGAGCAGCTTTCTTATATGTGCAGAGGGTAAAGAAATATTTTATTTCCCTTCAAAATGTTGCCTTCCATTCCAATAGCAGCTCTTAGAGGTGGTAGTAGAATTTTATCTTTTCAAATAAAAAATAGAGAATCTATGATATGAAGTCACTTGGTCAGGCCCAAGCTAGTGAAGAGCAAACTTGGATTTTATAATTTTATTTCTAATTACACCATGTTATTATTTTGTCTTAAATGCACATTGCAACAAAAATGAAAAGCTTTCAAAAATATTGATTTTGACCATCAGAGGAGGCGAATGCTACCTGCCAGACAGAATGTGAATGCTTTGTGTCAGCTGTCATGGATATTTGTTTTGTTTTTTTCTTGGTTGGTTTTCAAATTTCATTATTTTGGGCTACAAAGCTCTAAAGTTGAAATACTTAACCCGTAACCATCATGATTCTATACAAATGGATTTGATATCTGATGACAGCAGCATTACTTGCTTCTTTCTCCACCTCTTATTTTTTCCATGCTGAAAGCAGAGGCATATCTGATTGATAAATTTTCAAGAATAATCTCTTCCTCTTTCCCCTTCTTCTTGCTGAGATCTGCCTGTCTGCAGGTAACATGCATTTAAGTCAGATCTCTGCTATGTGGGAAAAGAGGTCACCCACGATGGGCTACAGACTGGTTAGTACTAGCTCAGCACTAACATGAGGTGTCCAACCCATTTTGATATATGGCTTAGATACTTCCACCAGTCTACCATTTATTGGTACAAAATTATAATTCTCCCCCCGTCATCTGTAGGACTCCTGTGGCATCTCTTACTTTTGTTAGTAGGCTAGAAAAATTATTGATTGAATCCTTTCATGAACTGGCCCATGCCAACTCCCTGATCTCATATCTTACATCTCTTGACTTGGTCACTGATCCTGCCCTGCTTGTTTCCTTTTCTTCCTGGAAGAAGCCAATGTTCCTCAGGATTTTACACTTGATATTCCCTCTGTCTCCTTCCTTTGCATGATTATGTAACTATTTCTCAAATGTCACTATTACATATATACCCATACATACCATATCCGAAACTTTTATTAAAAATGGGAAACCTCCAATACTTATTGCTATATTTTATTGTCTTTCATGTTTGACACAATTAGAATTACATTATATATGTATTTGTTTACCTGTTCATCTGTCTTCTGCACTAGAATGTAAGCTAAATGAGGACAGAAACTTAGGCTTTCCTTTTCTTGGCCTGATCTTCTAATAGTTTCATATATATATATATATATATCTCCATAACTATTTATTGAGTAAATGAACATATGAAACTTATCCAAAGTTGACATGTGCCACTGAAAAAATGCTTGATTATCTGCAAATCAACTTGTTTGGGTGAAGTAATTGGGGGGGGGGGGGTCAGACAAACTAGGATTATGGCATTAAATGCTCTCTCTTTTTAAAAATTATTTTTATTTATTTCAAAGAGAGGAAGTGAGAAGAGATAGAAACATCAATGATGAGAGAAAATCACTGATAGGCTGCCTCCTGCATGCCCCCTACTGGGGATCAAGCCCACAACTCGGGCATGTGCCCCTGACTGGAATCGAACCTGGGACCCTCAGTCTGCAGGCCAATGCTCCATCCATTGAGCCAAACCAGCTCGGGCAAATGCACTCTCTTTATTCACAGCACTCTGCAATGTCTTTCTCTGCTTTTTTATATCCCCTGGATTTAGCAAAGTCTCATGACTTGATTTAGGAGTCTACTTTGGAATAAGCTGCAGCGGGTGATAGATATGAGGGGAGGGGAATAGGAACCAGACTCCAATGATGCTACCAGCTTTAGAAAAATTGAGCATCCCAGCATCAGTAGGGGTCTCTATAGGTCAACAGATAAGGAGACAGGTCATTTGTGTTTTAGTTGCAGTTCTTCCACTAATTGTGTGACTTCATGGTAAGTTCACATTGATGAGTTTCAGTTTTCTTATATCCAAAATGGAGGAATTTGGGTATATTATTCTATACACCTTACATTTATTTGAGTATATAATCTGTAACCTCTGAGTGTCTAATATAAGTACAAAATTATATAAAACTAGAGGCCCGGTGCAAGAAATTTGTTCACTCGGGGGAGTCCCTCAGCCCAGCCTGTGCCCTCTTGCAGTCCAGGAGCCCTCGAGGGATGTTCGAACTTCCGCGGAGGCGGGAGAGGCTCCCACCACTGACGCTGCGCTTGCCAGCCATGAGCCTGGCTTCTGGATGAGCAGAGCTCCCCCTGTGGGAGTGCACTGACCACCAGGGGGCAGCTCCTGCATTGAGCATCTGCCCCTTGGTGGTCAGTGCACATCATAGCAACTCCTCATTCTGCAGTTCGAGTGATTTGCATATTAGCCTTTTATTATAGAGGATATCCTACTTTATTGTCCCTTTACTATAATTTGGTATGGGACTAAGGGTCAAAGTCAAATTTTATCCACCATTAAAAAATGGTTGTTGCTTTCTCTCTTTAAATTAAATATAGGATTCCTTTGAGATACTGTAGAATTAACAGGATAATATGTGAAAACAGGCAGTATGGAGATCTTATATTTGCTAGGTAACATGCTATAAACTTTATATACATTATCTCCTCTTTTTTTTGCAAGTATCAAGTGATATAAGAAATGTTAGTGAGAAAATTTAGAATCAGAGTGGTTAAATACCTTTTCCGAATTTTTAAAAGTCCCTTATCCCCACATCACTGTCTTCCTGTTTACTGCCCGCTGACAGTCATTTGTGTTCTTCCTTCAAGATTAAGCCAGATCAGGTCTGCCTGGTGTCTGGTCCTCTGTCTGCCATGCTATCAAGAGTCCCTTCCAATGGGTTTGTTCCTTTAGGGCAGTGGTTCTCAACCTTCTGGCCCTTTAAATACAGTTCCTCATGTTGTGACCCAACCATAAAATTATTTTTGTTGCTACTTCATAACTGTAATGTTGCTACTGTTATGAATCCTAATGTAAATATCTGATATGCAGGATGGTCTTAGGCGACCCCTGTGAAAGGGTCATTTGACCGCCAAAGGGGTAGTGACCCACAGGTTGAGAACCGCTGCTTTAGGGTCTGCTTCACTTTACAGAGGGTTCCCAGTACAAATCTTGGCCCTCTAAGTCAGCCCATCCTAGTTATGCAGCATTTTTGAGGAGTAAAGGCAGCATTCTGAATTTGCCAGGGCTAAGTTAAATCTTTATCAGATAAATATCTATTTTTTTCTTAAAGCAAATTGTTGAGTTATATTTTTAAGTTATCTCTTCTCTAGTTGAAAATCCAGTACTCTCACAAACTGTTCACCCTTTACTGAGAAAAAGAATTTTGATAGCAGAATTTCATGGTCATTTAAATGAAATGCATGCCAACCCTGCAGAGCCAACAGCCCACTAAGTAATGATAATGATGTGTCCATAGAAATTAGATTGCTCCAAAGTCATTTAGAATATTTTTTTCACCTGTGTTTTGTGGTTTCTAAGCTTTTCTTACAATGTCAGTAACAAATAACCTAGACATTCAGCCAAGTTTAGCTGCCATTAAGATAAGAAAAAACATGCTTGATTTAGAGGGAACTAAATTATGCACATGGCTTGAAGGATCTGAATATGATCCACTTGTCTATTTAAGGCACAAGAGTGTCAATTAATTCTACTTACTGCAACCACTAAGAGTTTCCAGAAAATTACTAAGTTAAAAAGCACTTTTGACAATTTATTTTATTTTTATATTATATATAAATAAATACATGATACACGAGTTTTATTTATTAGATTGTTTTTTGAATGCATAGAGCAAACACAAATTCTATTTGTCTCTCTTAACAGTTCTGCTGTCATTAGATGACCATTGAGTTAGATGTGAATTAAGGGGAATTTGAAGTGGCTTATCATATTTCAATTTTGAGGACTAACATACATCAATAATACCAGGATGTGTTAACATGTGTGAGGACTGAGACTGGGGGAGAGGAAAGAGGAAGGTAATGAGAAGGGTCAGAACAACAAGGACTTACTGGGTTGCTGGGCCAGTGTGGCTCAGTGGTTGAGTGTCGACCTATGAACTAAGAGGTAACAGTTCAATTTCTGGTCAGGGCACATACCTGGGTAGGAGGCTTGATTCTGGGCTCGATCCCAGTGCAGGGCGTGCAGGAGGCAGCCAATCAATGATTCTTTCTCATCATTGATGTTTCTATCTCTCCCTCTACCTTCCTTTCTGAAATCAATGAATATAT
>NW_005365325.1:5225603-5246547 GCF_000412655.1 Myotis brandtii
AAGACAGTGGGCTGTAATTCCCAGAGACAAAAGAAGCTAAGCAAAATGAGTCAGACATTTAGAAACACTTTTCCTGTTGAAGTGTTTGGTAGGAGAAAATGCTTCCTGAGCTGAGAAACTAAGCAGAAATCTGAGGCTGGAGACCAGAAAATCCAACCTGCATCTTCATCATGGCATGAGACTGGTAAAATAAAAATTGGATTTGAGTTCCTGCCATGTTAAAGAGGCTCTGGTCAATGCCTAGGATTTTCTACTAGAATCCAAAAGATTACATCCAAGAAGTAAAACTAAACTGGAGATAAATCAGCTATCACTGAAAATAACTGTGAAGCACCAAATTTCTGAGGAGATTAAGGTAAATCTGACCCTAACCTAGCTGTCTGTCAGAAGAAACTTAAATTGTATCCAGAAGATATCTACAGAGATACCAATGAGCTATATCATTGTCATGTACAATTCAGTGGAAAACAAAACAAAACTCAACTGAGACATTTCCAAGTAAGATGCAGTAGTTTGTGGTAGGGCAATCTTCCTTTTACAACAACTAGTAAAACCAGAAAAATTACAAAATTACATTTTAAAGGCATCAGAGGACTTTGGAAGCAACAAGGCCTAGAGGAGCTAAAATTCAAAGAAGAGAGAACACTTTTGAGATGCCTTGAGGATGGCCAGCTGTTTTTGCTTTCCGTTTGATATTTGCTACTTCTGCAAGTGGGCTAAGGATCAAGCTTGTTAAAGACCAATACCTTTCACCGGCAGAAAGATAATCCAGCGATGCATTTTGTAGAAACTCGGGGCTTGAGTGACATGTGAATAATTCAGTGACTTCAAATTCAAAGCTAATTATGCCTCTGGGGTTGTTTTTTAGCTGCTTTTTGCCTAATTTCTTGGCACTTGCCTGGTGAAACTGAAGACTTCAGCAAATGCTTCAATACAGTGTTCAGCTTACTTATTTGCATTTCTCTTGGGAATCTTGGCCCCTCAGCTCCTGGAAGCTTCAAACTTTAATTTCTGTTTCTCCAGTGCTGTGAGATAGGCAAAAGAATTTTTCACTTAGAAGTAGTATAGAAACTCATAGGACTGCGCTCTGGGACCTCACACATTGGGACCTCACACAATGGGAACAATCCTGTGTAAATATGTTTAATACTTTTAAAATTGACTTACTTATTCCACTCACCAATTCATCATCTGGCTTCTTAAAAGAAATTGTTTACAACAAAAAGCTACTACTATTTTTGAAAAAGAGAACATATTTTACTTTTCTAGTTATCTCCTAGGCCTGGGACTCTTAATTTTACACCATATTTGCACGGATTGCTTTTTGTTTAATGAATTAGACTATTAACTTTGGGACTATGAACCTTGCAAATAGCAGATGGTGATACAGAAACTTATAATTTCCCTTAACAGTTATAGGATTTGACATTCTATGTTTCTCAGTGCCAAAAATATAATTATAAGGAAAAATGATATTTTGTATCAAGACAAAGAAATTCACTGGGATAAAAACACACATTTAAGTGGGAAAATTATGTTTTTGACATCATGGACTTTAATGTTATTGAAGCAAGTCAAAGTTATTTTTTAGAGTAGAATACAACCATCCTCTAACCCCAACTCTTAGAAATCTTTCCATTCTTTGTTTTAGTGGAGATGAGTTCACAGTGTGTCTAATTTCTCTCCCCCATTACAATATCCTTGACTAAAATCTTCCTTAGCTGTTCAACTTTGTCTAATGCAACTTTTGCTTTGATATTTTTAATGTCTTGGTTCCCTGAATCATTAAGCCCATGCTTCCTTTCCAATATGACTATATTTTAGGAACAAATGTATGTATATCTCATTATTTTGAAGGTAAACATAAAAAATATTTTTGACTGAGTCATGGGATGAAATGTTCCTCTTTTTTTCCTCAAAGCCATGTATCTGCATATGCAATATTTACAGAAGGAGTTCTAACATTTTGTATAACCTAAGTCATGACCTAGTAAGATTTTGGAACCTTGAGAGAGACATTTTACTATCAGTGCTTTGATGAAATGGATTACCTTTAAAGGTGACTCAGTATTAGCACCTCAAGGCCATCAATCCTCACTTTACAATTTGAAGATATTTATGAGATTAAATATTCAGGTAGATAGTTAAATTAGATAAACTCTATGGTTCCCTTTTACGTTTTGATTCCATGTGCCTGTTAACTGAATGTTGTTCAATGATGCAACAAGTTGCAACATATAAGATGCAAGCTCTCAGTTGAGGAGGGGAATAAGCAAATGTATACTTTTATCACTTTAGAGACGAGGTTGTAGCTGAATTTCAGCCCATTTGTAGAGTGACACCCATGTCTTTGATTCTAGTAAGGTGGGAGCATTGTAATCTTTATAGGTAGGTAGTTTCTAATTCTTGTGCTTTAACAGAAAAAGTGCCAAATATTTGAGATGTTTGATACATTTATAAGATAACAATCATACATTTATAAGATACATTTATAAGATAACAAAGAAAAAACTGAAGTTGGTAAATCAGATACAATGGTGGTGAAAGAAAGCGGGTATTTATTATTATTATTTTTTAGCAAGAAGAGGTCAATCAAGAAATCTTCACAGCTGGACTTTAACTTGAGTTTACCAAGGCTCAGGAGATTGTCATTGTTCTATTGGAATGAGATGACTAGGATCCTCTCCACACACACACACTCATGCACATAGACTTTTATTCTATGGAGGCTCTTCGAAAGCCATAATAGCAAGAAGATGCACTTCTGCCCGGCCGGCGTGGCTCAGTGGTTGAGTGTGGACCTATGAACTTGGAGGTTATGGGGCTGATTCCCAGTCAGGGCACATGCCCGGGTTGTGGGCTCGATCCCCAGTGTGGGGTGTGCAGAAGGCAGCTGGTCAATGATTCTCTCTCATCATTGATGTTCCTATCTCTCTCTCCTTCTACCTTCCTTTCTGAAATCAATAAAATATATTTTTAAAAAAGAAGAAGATGCACTTCTGGTGAGCAAGGATTGGAGAAAATTCAGGGATGAGGATAATCTAAACTTAATTTTCTAAGTCACTTCCCCCTTTTTACACACTGTTTCTTTCAATTTCATAATCTAGATAGTGGTTACAGCAGGTTTTGCAAACTTTCTAACTCATGCATTGTCTGTTGAGGTCAATTCTATTTTCTTTATCTCAAAGATCCTGTAGAACATTTCGCTATTTCTTATATACTCTTTACAAAGACCATTATAAAATATGAAGTCCAAGACCAGAAATCCATTTGAAGGACTGTGGTAAGCCAAGTGATTACTTTTATCACTCTTCTCTTGATGGAAATATCACAATCTCTCCAATAAACATTTATTATACAGCAAATGAAGAATGTCAAACATTTTTATAACTTTCAGTTCTCTAATATATCTTGAATCATGCCACAGTAAAAATCTAAAGTGGATCAAAAACCTCAGGAACCTCTACTAATATAAGTTAACCAAGGTGACTGAATTGAACTCTTGGCCTAATATTTTTAAAGAAGAGAGACAATATTGGCAACAACAAAAATATATTACTAAAAAAAAGAAGAAGAAAAGAAAGAAAAACTTTTCCACTTTTGACCAGAAATTGCCTCAGTGGATAAAACCATGTCCTGATCTTGCTAAGTCCCTGCATTTTTGCTTTTGAAGTATAAGACCATTTCTCATCCTCTGTGTTTCACCAAGGATTTATTTTTCTGAATTTGTTTCAAAACTCATGTTTTGTATTAGATGGTCATTCACATATAATGGTTGTTCAAAAATCTTAGTTCCATTTCCCCCCACCCCACCCTCAAAAAAACCTGACAGAGAATTGAAATTCTATCAATATAAACTTATTTATTTTGATTTAACATTGCCCCTTTTAAAAACTCAAACACACATTAGAGATGATTCAAGAAGCTGATAAAATTCTTGTAAGTTTATAAAGAAAAATGCATTTGGTTTATGGTATGTTATATAGAATAAATTTAAGGACAGTATTATAGCCCAGGGTAGTTGGGGAACTAGAAAGAATGATAAAATGCTCGTTGGAAGAAGATTGGACATAAATATCAAAAATAAATCTTCCCAGCTTGGTAATCTATTTTTTCTCTCTCTTTTCTATTCTCTATTCTGCTCACTAAAATATTACCTATCTATTTAATATATTGCATGCCAACTGCTTCATTTTCAGTTTTATTTGGGTTAAATTGTTTTAAGATATTCATTAAGTCAGCCATTACCCACTGAGCTATAACTTTCAGGATTTATTTTTTAAAGCTAATCATAAAAATTAATTGAATTGATTCAACAAAAATGTATAACAAATAAAAGGTCTATTACAATTGATACTTTATTTCATGCATGTCATATTCTTATGAGCTATATACAATTATAGGTATCATAAGAACTATAAATGATACTTTTTTACAATGATATATTAATAATTGCAATGAAATATAATTATGTGTTCACAGAGAGGTTTAAAATATTCATTTAAACTAATACTAATTTTTATTTCACTTGAGTCTATATCTATCCCATTCCTCTCTGATCATCCATGGTTAAACTATTTTCCAGATTCATATTTCTGGCTCCTGAATTCATATTTCATTTTTAAGATAATATGAGCTTTAGGATTTGGTGTCACAAGGAGATAAAAATTTCAAAGGATTCTGTATTGGAGACCAGGGTTCTAGTCTTTTCTCTGATTCTAATCTATAATAATAAAAGCATAATATGCTAATTAGACCGGGCATCCTTCCAGACATTCTTCCGGAGGACCTTCCAGATGAAGCCACGGTGGCGGGGGCTGAGGCAGAGGCGGCTGCCACGGTGGGGGCTGAGCCCCTTGCATGAATTTCGTGCATTGGGCCTCTAGTTAGGTATAAAACCTTATATTAGGTTCCTTCTTTCTGGCCTTCGGTTTTTACTTTGAACAAAAATGTCCATCTATCTCAGTGGTTCCCAAACTTATTTGGCCTACCGTCCCCTTTCCAGAAAAAATATTACTCAGCCCCTGGAAATTAATTTTTTTTTAAATTTTAATAGCAGTTACTCATCGCCCCCAAATGCACCTGTGGCCATCACCGCCCCCCTGGATCACTGCAGCGCCCACCGGGGGGCGGTAGCGCCCACTTTGGGAATCACTGATCTCTATTGGACTGTTTCTAATACAGTGTTATGAAGGGTTGCCATAGCTACAGAAGATGCATATTATTATCTTTCTTCTTTTTTTCCCCCCCAATTCACGACCAGACCCATGTAGAGAAAAAGATATCTGAAAAAATGTGTGATAACTGAGTTTCTGGGCCACAAATAACTACCCTTTGGCCTTGAATTCTTTGTTTATATGTTCCACACAAAGTTCATAGATGGTGATCACACTCGCATTTCCTTCCTTGAGTTACTTTGCTATTTGTGATATAAAGCAGACTTTGCTATGAGTGAGATTAAGACAGTTGACAATAAGATGACTAAAGCTGCCAAGGTCCCAACATGTGTCCAAAAAGCTCAAAAGTCTAACTTGATATCCTCTACAATAGTTTCTTTAAACACTAACTACCCAAGTCTCAATCACTAATCACTAGTGGAGGAATGATTCTAGAAATAATGTCTCAATTGGCCTGCTCTAGTCTTCGTTTTGTGTCCTTATTGCATCCACAGATGCTTTGCACCGTACAGCGACAGGAGATTTGCACATTCAGATCCTCTGCCAGGCATAGTTTTTTCTCCTCTTCAACTATGAGTAATCAATGCCTTTACATTTCAGCCCAAATACCACATCCCTTTGTTACCCTTTCTCTCTCTCCATGAAGAAATCAAATTACCCTACTATAACCTAAAGCACTATGAGTCTTACCTCTTTTTAAAATATATTTTTATTGATGTCAGATAGAAACATCAATGATGAGAGAGAATCATTGATTGGCTGCCTCCTGCACGCCCCCCACTGGGGATCGAGCCCACAACCTGGGCATGTGCCCTTGACTAGAAGCGAACCTGGGACCCTTCAGTCCACAGGCCGATGCTCTATCCACTGAGCCAAACTGGCTAGGGCCTTATCTCTTTTTAAACAGTCACATTCACATTTCTAATTTTACAATTCAAGTGTGGTTATTTGTTTAAAGTTTAGCCCTCTCTTTGGATTATAAAGTCCATATGTAGAGGAGAATGTTTGTTTTGCTCTTCCTCCCATGGTGAATGACTAAAATATAACCACCCAAATATTTTTTATACATGAATGAATCATCTGGAGAAGTAGCAGATCTGAATGTGCCAAGTGTAGCAAAGTCTACTTTTTACAAGGTAATCTCCATTTTTATTCTCAGTATAGCACTTATGCCTATTTCTTCACAAATAGTTTTCATTGTATAATTATACATTTTTCAATAAAAAGATAGAACTTCTAAATAAATAATTGAAGCCAGTATGTAAGCTCCTTACAGTCCTTTCCCTTGTAATATTTGGATCCTGTCAACCTGAAATCTATTACACTCTCATAATGTTGCAAAATGATGTTTCTTAGAAATGGTCTCATGTAAGTCTCTCTAGACCAGTGATTCCCAAAGTGGGCGCTACCGCCCCCCGGTGGGCGCTGCAGCGATCCAGGGGGGCGGTGATGGCCACAGGTGCATTTGGGGGCGATGAGTAACTGCTATTAAAATTTTAAAAAAATTAATTTCCAGGGGCTGAGTAATATTTTTTCTGGAAAGGGGGCAGTAGGCCAAATAAGTTTGGGAACCACTGCTCTAGACCCCAAGAACACGTTACACTTTCCTTTCTTCTCAAAGCCCAGGACATGAACACAACTCAAAACTACCAGGCAACAAAATTCACTTATCCTTTTTTTTTTCGTTTACCTAAATTTTATTTTTACCAAAGGATATTTTGTTCAAAATAAATGTGCAAAAGACACAAGCAGGAACCAAACACTATGTGATAGCAGTTCACCACCATGGATAGGTATATGAACTGTAAACAGGCCACTAGGACATGAAATCTAGTTGTCACTTACTAGTTCCAATTTCCGCTACTCAACTCCTACCCCTTAGCTCTGTCACTGCTGAAATAGAAAGGACAATAGCAACTACTACACAGGTGTTGTATGAATTAAATAAATTAATAAATCCTATCTAATAAAGAGGGGATATGCTAATTGACTGTTACATCCTCACAAGATGGCGGCACCCACAGCCACAAAATGGCAGTGTCCAGTCCCCTCAGCCCCGCCTCATCCAGCCTCAGTCCCCCAGTCCCCTCAGCCCCGCCTCATCCAGCCAGAGTCCTCCAGTCCCCTCAGCCCCACAGGGGAAGGCAGTTGGGGGCGATCATGCTGGCAGGGGAGCAATTAGGCATCAATCAGGTCAAGTAGGGGAGTGGTTAGGGGTCAATCAGGCAGGCAGGCAGGCGAGTGGTTAGGAGCCAGCAGTCCCGGATTGTGAGAGTGATGTCCAACTGCCGAACCAGAGTAAGAATAATGCCCATATTATTATTTATACATGTAAAAGCATGTAAAAATTTCACTCAATATGAATCCCATTTAGTGTGTATGTGTATGTGCACATGTGTGTGATATATTTGTACAACATAAACCTATTGATTATTTTTGTTCTTAGAATGTGTCAGAAGTAGATTCATTGTGGATATTCCACAGAGAAATTATTAAATAGGGCTCTTTTGCTTAATTGATGTGTAAAAATGATACACATTCTGAAAATGGCCTACACATTACTAACCTTTGGGACACACACCTTACAGGGTTAGTCCAGGCCTAGTGGTCCAGGTTGTGAGGCCATTCAGAACCTTATCTCATAACTTGACTACTTTACTTGCTTTAGTTTATACTAGTTTTCATCTTGCTGCCTACACTGATTCTTTATTATTTCTATTCTACATATGTGCATGTGCTTTACACACAATTTCATATACATTATATTTGATCTATGTTTCTTTCATCTGCTAGAACCAACTATGATTTACCTAATGACTAAAACCTGATCTTATTCATCTTTGTACTCTCAAGATGTAGAAAATACTAAGAGCTCAGTAGCATTTTTAAGTATGAGCATACTATTTTTGATTTACTATCTACCACATAAAATTGATCATGTTAATTAAACATTAGCTGCAAATGTACACTGCATTATGTATCTCTTAAATTTGGCACTCAACTTTTCTAATCATCTTTTATAATATTGTCTTGTAACAGACTAAAAAAAAGAGGAAGAAATGCTTAAGTAGTATCCTACTTAATCATAATATTTACTATGCCTATGTTGTAGTGCTCTATAAATTGGTAAGGATAAGCTTGAATTTGATTCTCATTTAGACTGAAAATACAGGATTAATGTGAATAAATACACAAAGAGAAGAGAAAGGTACTAGAATATACAACATTGTGTTCACTGGCATACTTTTCAAGGTGATTTTATACTTAAAGACCGTAATGAATTTCCCAGTGAGAACTTGCCTGAAATGACATGGAAAAAAAAGCTGCATTTAGGCATAATTTTATATCCCTGCCATTACCTGAGAAATATTTTAGTTAAAAGTAGTGTCTTAGTTTTCTATTGCTGCTGTAAAAAAATTATGACAAACTTAATGGCTTTAAAGAACCCAAATTTATTGTCTTACAGTTCTGTAGGTCAGAAGTCTGACATGGCACTCACTGGATAAAATTCAAGATGCCAGCAGGGTTGAGTTCTTTTTCAGTATGCTCCAAGAAAGAATCCATTGACTTGCCTTTTCCATGTTCTAGAGGCGCCCCACAAACCTAGGTTAGTGACTTTCCTCCTTCATCTCAGAGCCAGCAATATTGCATCTCTCTGACCAAGATCAAGTGAGGTTTATCTCAGGAATACAGATAGGTTTACATCAATTAATATAATAAAAATATCAGTAGAATAAAGACTATAAACCACATGATCATTTCAACCAACATAGAAAAATAAATTAAAAATCCAGATACTTTCCAGATAGATTTTAAACCACTCTCTCAGGCATGATATGCTCTAGTCCATAAACTTGTATTGAGTTAAAGTTACTCTCACTTTTGAAATGAGTCCAAAGTGTCAAAATAAGATCTAATTTTATCAATAGAAAAGCTAGGAAAAGAAAATCAAGGAAATCATTAACCCTTCTAATAGTTATCCAAGAAAATGTGTCCAATGCTCCAAACATACATAATTTAGAAACACATTACTATTTTTGATAGTCCATTGCTATAGAGAGACAATGTATTGGTATCTGAGAATAAAATGTAGTCACAAAATTTCATAAGAACAAAACTAAATGTATTGGGTCAGCCTAGCCAAACAATAAGTCTTTGATAGTTTTTTAGTTTTTCAACTTTTTGAAATTTCAACTTCTGAAATTAACCAAATTAAAACTTTCAGCAAGAGAAACATATACCATATGTTTACCTAGACGTTTTAATGGAAAAGATGTTTAAGACATGCTACTAAGATCCTTAAATGGAGTTCTTTCTGTTTCTGTCACCTACTTAAATCTTTGAGTCTTAGCAAAAGGTTATAAAGTTCCATCCTTGTCACACACCATATTGAAACCATTTTCCTTGACATCACCCTGGATTTTATTTCTGCCTAGAAGCCATTTATCAATTGAGAATAAGATAACTAGAATATAAATCAGTTTTATTTTAGATCGATGGAAATCTTGGTGCCTCTATACTTACGAGTTATCTCCCTAGCTTATCTCTCTTCTCTTGTATTTACTAGACAACCAAAAGACATTCGGCACCTTCAACAGTCTGCCTAGAAATTTCCTTAGCTAGACCATTTTGATTAATAGTGTAGTTTTTGTATTTTCCGTGTCACTGCATATAACGTTGCTGCTAAACTTTCAGTGATTACAGGACAAGGGCCCATTGCCTACAGGTCCTACTATCTCCGTCTGCATTTCAAGCTCTTACTGACTCTCTCCTCAAGGGCCATTATGCTTTTGCTAAGTTTCTTGAAGGCCATTATAATGTTTTCCTGTTCTCTGGCCTGAAAGCCACGTCTACATGCTTTAGCATTTCTCCTCTATCAGGTTCCAAAATATCTTCCAGTTATTACTGCTGTGTAGGATACCAGCACCAACCTTATTGCTATCTATCATGGTTTGAAGGATTGCCTCAGTTAGCTTGTTAGTTCTTCAGTTCTCTCAGTGAGTTGCAGGCAGATAGTGGCTGAGGCTGGAGAGTTCTGAAATTTTTCCCAATGACACATCAGAGCTAGGAAACTGAAACCATTTGAGGACATGAATAATTGGGACTGCTTGGGCACTTCTCTCTGTCATTATGTTGTCTGTCCATATGGTCTCTCCAGAGCCAAACAGAAACCTAGTTTTCAACTTAAAACCTATTATTAGATGGAGAACAAAGATGATGGGGTAGGTAAACGCCTGGACTCACTGCCTCCCACAATCACATCAAAATTGCAACCACTTCTAGGAATATATCCCAAGAAGCACCAACCAAAAAGGATATATGCACCCCTATGTTCATAGCAGAACAATTTATAATAGCTAAGATTTGGAAACAGCCTAAGTGCCCATCAGCTGATGGTTGGATTAAAAAGCTATGGTACATCTACATATTGGAATACTACGCTGCGGTAAAAAAGAAGGAGCTCTTACCATGTGCAACAGCATGGATGGACCTGGAGAGCATTATGGTAAGAGAAATAAGCCAGTCAGAGAAAGATAAATATACATTATCTTACTCATTTATGGAATATAATGAACAACATAAACTGATATCCAGAGAATCATCGATCAGAACATCAAACCTCCAGAGGGAAGGTAGGTAGGGTGGGGGTAAGGGGAAGAGATCAACCAAAGGACTTGTATGCATGCATATAAGCCTAACCAATGGACACAGACAACAGGGTGGTGAGGGCATGAGTGAGGAGGTGGGAGGTTGTAATGGGGCGATAAAGACACATATGTAATACCTTAATCAATAAAGAAAAAAATTGCAACCAAAATACAGAACAACCATTATTCAGAACCACCTGAAAGCTGGCTGAATGGAAGTCCTACAACTAGAGAAGTAAAGGATAAAGCACATTGAGACCAGTAGGAGGGGTGGGGGCACAGAAAGGGCTGGTCCAACACCCACGTAAGCTGTTTTTTTTTTTTTTTAATCCGGAGGGAGACTTCTCTGTGGAGACTGCCCATGAGGAGCAAAGTATCCCAGACCCACACCACCTCAGAGTCCCAGAGCTGGGAAGAGAAGTCCCCATAACTAAGGGCTGTAAAAACTAGCAGGGATTGTTGATCTTGACTAATCTCTTGCCAATACTCTTGGTTGCTCTTAATAATTTTATACTTATACAGTCCTCTCTTCATCTTTGCTGTTCTATAATTTTGTTGAGAAGGAGATATATATATATAAATTTTTTTGGTAAATTTTGCTTGGAATTTATTGGGTTTCCTAAATGTATGAATTGATAGCTTTCACTAATTCTATAAAATTTTGAATCATTTTCTTTCTTCATATATCCTTTCTCACATTTTCTTGAATTTTGCCTATACTCCATATTATCAATTCCTCATTTCATATAGTTTCCATATTCTCGTGTCTGTGATACATATTCTGGATTACTGCTTATGACATATCTCAGGTGTTTATTTTAAAGGTGTATATTTTTAGCTATTTTTAGCCAACTTAATCTGTTTATTGAATTAACATATTAATGCAATTTTTCATATAAATTATATATTTATGGATTCTTAATTATTAATATACGTTCTTATGTGATATTTGTCTTTTTCCAATATGCATCCTTAATTTAAATAGTTTCATATCCTTTCAAAATGCTCTGTTTTAAAATTTTTTTGCCATATTAAATGTATTTAATTTTCACATATGATAGGGGAGAGGTCATCTATTTTGATGGTCTGGTTCTATAGGTTTTTAAAAAGAATTTCACTATCATAATTTGTTTAAGGGCTTAATGATACTTTTCTTTAACTTCATTTCCCTGGAATTATTTGAACTCAGTATCTTAAAAGGAAATTTTATTTGTTTCTATCATGTTTCTGCAACTTTACCCAAGAAAAGTTAAATACATTTTCTGCTCATTTTTTTTTTGAGGGGGACCAAAAAGGTGTATGCCTTTTAGACCTAAACCCCAGGAGGGAAAGTCAGTTCAGCAGTCTTTAAGAAGTCATTTTTTTCTTCCTCTGCTCTTCCACCCCATCTTTCTTTACCTTCTCCTTCTTCATTATACTCCATAAGTGTGTCATTCTGTTAGGTGTCTCTGCTTTATACAGTTGCCTCTGATCTGACCACCATCCTACTGGCTTCTGATTTTTTATATTTTTATTGAATCCCATAGGCTCCCTTACCTGTACTGCAAGCCCCTTGGCAGGCTCTAGGATCAACACAGGCCTCAAAGTCAAAGATAGAAACCTTGGATTAAATGTTTTGTAATGTTTACCTTTTATG
Organism: Myotis brandtii; assembly: GCF_000412655.1. NCBI lineage: Eukaryota > Metazoa > Chordata > Mammalia > Chiroptera > Vespertilionidae > Myotis > Myotis brandtii. Next base: position 5,238,065 of record NW_005365325.1, read on the forward strand.
AAAGACTATCTCAAGCATGAATTTAAAAAGCAATGTTTTCTATTATATATTTTATTTTTAGAGATGCTATATTGCAAAGGATTTATCTGAACATATAAATTGCTACAAGATTGGAAGCATTTTTTTTGCTCTTTGAGACTTTTGTCTCTATGAACCCACTTTAATTATGAATTCAAGGATGGTTCCCTCTAATAACTTTAACTCCATCCATCATATTGGTATATTATTAATATATACTGTATATAGGAATATAAAACTTTTCAAACTCACATCCTAGTTTTGTATATGCTACATTCTTAGTCTCCAGCCTCTGTCTTTATATTATACTAGAGGTCCGATGCATGAAATTCATGCAGGAGTGGGCCTTCCTTCCCCCGGCTGCCGGCACCGGCTTCCCTCTGGCACCTGTGACCTGGACTTCCCTCTGGCCGCTGGCAGGCACCCGGGACCTGGGCTTCCCTCGCAGCCTCAGCTTCGTCTGGAAGGTCGTGCAGAAGGATGTCCAGTCTAATTAGCATATTACACTTCTATTATTATAGATCATTATACTATATATTATTATTATAAATAAATATAACATAGGACTTTTAGCCTTCTCTACATATATAAAAAGCCAGTGGCCGGCCTGGCCCTGATCAGGCCCTGATCAGGACGGACCAGCTGGCCAACCTCCCACCATCAAATCCTCCTGACAGGCCCAGCCCTAATCTGCCCCAATTGGGGCTGGGTTGGCCAGACCCCACCCATGCATGAATTTGTGCACTGGGCCTCTAGTGTTACTATAATTGTCTTATTCTTGAGAATTTTATGAAATATAAATCTCTCTTGCCCATCCCCATATTTGCTTTTATAAAGTAACTAGGGGCCCAGTGCATGGATTTGTGCACCTTGAAAGAAACTGTGGGCTGTGCGAGCCTGTGGTAGGCACAGAGGTGGGTCTTGGCCCATCCTCTGTGCCCCTGCCTGGCCCCTCTTGCCGCAGCACTCTGGCCCCTGTCTGCCGATAGCACCGCTCCCGCTGTCGCTGCTCCCACCCGCTGACGGCGCCGATCCCGCTCGCACCCACTGAAGGCGTGGAGCGATTGGGGCTGGTGCACTGGCAGTGGGTGCAAGCATGGACTCTGGCACCAGCAGCAGGTGTGAGAGATGGCTGCCAGCCCCAATCTCCCCTCAGGGGCAGGGGAAGGCGGAGAAGCCCTGAAGGGCGATCAGGGCTGGCAGCTGCCACTCGAACCCGCTGACAACGCTGTGTGATCAGGGCTGGCACTGGGCACCAGCAGTGGGTGCGAGCAGGGCTGGTGCCAGCAGCAGGTGCAAGCACCAGGTGGGACTGAGAGCAAAGAATTTTCAGTAACTACCAGAGGCTTGCCCCATGACAGCGACTGGTGCCCCGCCTTGGTCTGGCACCCCCACTCGCCTGCTCCCTCATCCTGCTGCGGCCAATGCCTGCAATGTTCTGCACATGCCCCCTGGTGGTCAGCACATGTTATAGCAACCGGTTGTTCGATTGTTCCAGTTGTACTGCTGTTCGGTCTATTTGCATATTAGCCTTTTAGTAGATAGGATTACTTGTAATAGTTTCTTACATTTTAGCAACATTTTGCTTTGGGAAATTTTATGTTTTCAGAGGCCTAATGAAGACCAATATGCTTTTCTTGGTAACCAATAGCATCTCAAGTCATTAGAAGCTTTGCTTTCTGCCATGTATTTTCCTGTAGCTTTGAAATATAGCCCTAATTTTATGCTTCTCCCTATTTTTCCCTTATTCCTACTCTGACAACTTTCTTTAGTTCATAACATTTCAGCCTACTTTTTATTGTCTTTTTTAGTTTCCTCCCTTGTGTAGTGTTTGTTATCTCTGTGAGTTGGATCAGAGCAGTGAGCCCTAATTCATTTTGCATTTTGTTTGCTTGCTTTAAGGCCACGCACTTGTTCTGATTATATACTTCTCTATATTTGGATTTATGAATATTCCCAGGAGGAAGAAAACTGAAGTAAATGAGAGTTCATCTGTTGAAACAAATTTGGCTCCTCTCCATCTCCCTAAATAGTATAGTTCCACTCAGGAAGTATCTCCATTCATTCCTATTCCTCCTTGAGACTTTCCTCCATATGGCTCATTTTTCTGATGTTTTACTTTGAGATTTAATTTGATATATATCAAATGGATATACATCAAATGGATGAACATCATGCCAATCTGCCTTACCTACACAACAGCTATAAACAATTATCACCTTGAATTTCATCTGATAAAGCTTGATATATTTCATCTAATCTCTCCTTACATATTTGTCAGTTTTTTGTAACAATAATATATGACTGTTCTAAATTTCTCAATTATTCCTATTAATTCCTTAGTAACAGCTTGTAGAGGCAAATTTTCAATATCATTCTGGTTCTGAATTTTCTTTCAAAGGAAAAATACTCAATTTGATTTTTAAACTCTCACCAATTTTCTTCTATTTAATCACTTTGGTTCCCAGTAACCTTAGTGACAGTTGAATCAGCTTCCACCTTCTTAATCCCATCTTGAATAGTAGTTGGCTTTTTAATATGTCATTTTTATTTTTATTTTTGCTTTAAAAGAGAGAATTATAGGCACAAATTTTGCCTTAGTATTTTAGATTTTGTGTTTTTTAGTTTCACTTGGGTTTATTTTTTTCCTCAATCAAAAAAAATGAGTATACTCTGTAAAAAAAAGGGTATTTGGTTCTCCTTATCTGTTCATTGCATAGTCTATTACTTTGGTGCTCTTAGAATCATAATCGAAGTCCTACAATCTTGGTCAGGGCTTAGGACATTTTATTCTTTCTCCTTGCATTTGTAACTTGGTTGAAGAAAATAGAAATCTCCATCCTCTTGGAAGTATAGAAAAGAAAGCTCCTATCTTTATCTCTTGATCTTCAATTATGTCCATTTGATTGTTAAAGCTGGGGGAAATGGTCATTTCACATAGGTGGTATAGCCTCCTGCTGGCTCAATTTTTCAGCCTGAAATTTTTCTCCAGTGATCCACCAGTAAGTTCACCAGGGGTTTTCTGTAGCAGAAGCCAGCAAGCCTTCCTCCTCTTCTCCGTATGGATTTTTATGCAATTTCATTTCAATGGAGAACCTGTCAAAAGCCAATTTTGCCCCTGAATCATGTTATGTTCTTCACTTCCATTACAGTGACCAACATCTTGATCCTATGTCCTTCCTCCGTTTATCTGTTTGGCATCCCTCATAACTCCCACAGAACATTTTAAGAAAAATCAATTCTTTCAGATCATTAAATGACAGATTACATTTAAAGTATCTGATCTTCATGTATTTTGATAACCAAAAGTGCAGATGGCATTCTAGTTGCTAAATTGTTTTAAAGCAATGGAAACTGAGACCCGAAGAGATTGAAATAACCCTCCAAAGCTTTACATGGATGCTGAATTGCAGAGCTTCGTGAGAACCAAAGCCTGACAATATAAAATTACACTCCAGGAAAAGCACAAACCCTTAAAATGCATTTAGGTAATTGAGTTGAAGAGTCTAATGCATTAGCCCTAGAAATCTTATCATTCACAGTCAGTTCCTCAGGTGGTAGCTGTCAAGATGTTTGACACGTTTGCCATTACCTAGCTCTCTTGCCGCTAGCAATCCCAAGCTCTGCATCTCTCTAGACCAAGGACACTCATGCAAATGACCCACTTAATGTAAAAAAGGAAACTCTGACCAGTATGTTCATAGGAAATGTGAAGAAACTTAAGTAGAGAAGTGTGAGCTAATCACCGCTTTAGCTGTCTGAGTCCTTCCCAGTGCTAATGAGGTTTTAACACTGTCCTTTCTTTGTTATTTGTCTTGCTTGTTCTACATTAGTAATTTTTTTTTTTTACCACATTAGAGAGGCTTGGAAATTGCTTGATGACACAGCTAGCCATTCTGGAAAAAGTGCTTTCCTGATGAGGTTTCTGGCTGTGTAATTTTGCTTTCATGATTCTCCATCCAGCTCAATAATCAGAAAGGTCATGAGTAGCTCTTTCTGGGCCAGGCAATGTTATGAAGCTGACACAGTGCTGGAAATGGATTTCATTGTGTGTCACTGATGCAAAGACCCAGCAGTGCTCTTCTGTTTAGCAAAGACAATTATATGTGTATTCCAGAAAAGCACGTGTGATAATGAATGGACTGGAGATGGCCGGAAATGTGCAGAGATGAGAGTTTATTGTGATCAATTAATAGACCAAGGCTACATTTTCCCCCACTTTGCATAGAAACTTTCGTTTGTCAATGACTTACTGTTTCAAAATGTGTAGAATGTGCAGTTGTCAGGCAGCTGTGCAGAGCATCTGCTAAGTGAAAAGTGCAGAGTTTAATATGTGAAAGTAAATTGAAAACCCAATTCAGTTACAAGGAATTGGCCCCACACAAATGCGGGAGCTGGCTAAGCCATGTCTGTGGCGCTTTGTCTGATGCTGGAGCTTGACCTTTCCAGGGAAAACATCAGGAAATGATGCTGGCTGTGATGTGGAGAAGTTCAAGGGCATCCTGGAATCTACAAGCATGATCTGGAGCCCTACAAAGACTTCCATCTGTACTTGTAGGGCTCCCGATCGAAGTGCATGATGTTTCCTATTACCTCTGCCCTGGGCACCATTTGTCACAGGGTTTAGCTGAGAAGTCAGAGAAGTCAAAGGAGGATCTGAGGAAGGAAGGGAGTTGCAGGCTCAGCTTCTGCTTCATGCTGGTGCAAGTGCATAATTAGTTCAACAAAAACGTATGTGAGGTACAAATACGGCTGTTCATTCTCTCCTGCCCTCCAAATCTCCCACGAATCACCTTTGTGGCCCTCTCTACAGAAATACACATAAGAAAAGGAATTCTGGAAAATGTATTTTAGCCCAGCCAAGTTTACATATTACAAAATTACCCTAATACTCTTTATTCCGGAATGGGCATGCCTCTTCTTTGTTAGACCATCAGTGCGGGACATGAAGACAGTCTAGTGTGCAGTAGACCTGGGTTTTCGTTTTGTTACTTCTATAGTTACTTTCTGTCCACCGCATCTATAATAATAAAAGTGTAATATGCTAATTAGACCGGATGTCTTCCAGACGCCCTTCTGTCCTTCTGGACGAAGCTGGGGCTGTGAGGGAAGCCCAGGTCCCAGGTGCCTGCCAGCAGCCAGAGGGAAGCCCAGGTCCCGGGTGCCAGAGGGAAGCTGGTGCTGGCAGCCGGGGGAAGGAAGGCCTGCTCTTGCAAGAGTTTCATGCATCAGGCCTCTAGTTATTTCAAAATGTTTAAGGTGAACTGCTCTTACCTTGGACTTAGTTTGTTTAAACAACATTTGCTTATAAAAACTTACTTTTTCTCCAAATACTTCTCCACATTTCTCAAAATTACATGGCCATTTATTTGTCTGGGTCCATATCTGGATTTTCTCTTCTGTTTCATTGTTCTCTGTCTACCTTTCCATCAATCTCACAGTTTGTTGATTACTTTAGTTTTTTAGTAACACTTAAAATCAAGTTATACAAATCCTTCTTTGTTTTTCTTTTTAAAGTTATTTCAACTATTCTTTTCATATGTATATTTAAATTAGCTTGTTGATATTTACAAAAATACTAATAAAATTTTACAATGATAGATCAGTTTGGTAAGATTTGATATCTTAATATTGATATTTAAAGAGCATAAATATGGTATATCTATTTTAAGCCTTGATTTTTCCATAAAAGGTTTATAGATTTTAATCATAAAAATCCTTTAAACATTTTGTTACATTCACACTCAATGATTTTTTTGGGGGGGTACTATTGTTAATTGTTTTCTTTCAATTTCCTACTGTTTTATCTAAATTTCCAATTGAAATAAAATTTATATATCTATATACTAGCAATGAGCTAGTATATAGATATAAAATTGATTTTAGTATACTTATCTTTTATCCTGTGATTTTGGATAACAATTTGGATTTTCTATGTAAACAATAATGACATCTGCAAAAAGAGACAGTTTTATTTCTTCCTTTAAATTTGTATGTCTCACATTTTTTTCTTCTCTCATTTCACTAGCTAATTCTTTTAATATAAGGTTGAATTTTAGTTTTAAAAGACAATGTGTTTCTGGAATATCTGTTGATGCTTCCTTGAAACTGTTTGAATGCACAACTGCCATGTGTATGGGATATCCCACCCTGAGTTTTTGTTTGCTAGCTGTGCTCACTCTGTGTGAAAATTAGAAGATAAAAAGGGTTTTCTTGCTTGGATTAGTCCGACAAATCACATCCTTGGCTGATCTTCTTATAGTATCTGTAGTTTTGTTTAGATAAATGACTAAATGTACTTCTCTTTCCCACCACCACCATCATAATAATAGGACAAGTGTTATGAGGGCTCCCCTTTATTTGCCCATTCACCAAGCATTTATTGAGTGCTTATGATGCTGTGCTGGCCAATGGGAGTGCAAACGGGCATATCCTCATTTGTCAAGGAGCCCAATCTAGTGAGCAGAGGGAAGCAAATGGACAATGACAATAGATGCGTCAGCAAAGTTGCTTCACCATTAGCAACTGAAGGGTATTGTTTAATCCCACAAACACTATCTATCCCTTTGCTGAGTCTATAATACGGGGAGTGGGGGGAAAATCATGATGCTTGTAAATAATAGAGACACTATTTTTCCACATTGAACAATGTGTGTTTAATATGTGGAATTGAGTTAGAAAGCTCAAGATTTTCTGCTTGAGAGACAGCACAAGCATCAAACAGATTTTACTATATAAATTCGTGATGGAAAATAAGAGCTAGTAAGCTCTACTCCTTTTCCTAACACTGAGGGCAGGCATTTCTAATAGAGGCCACATATGGACTTGCTCCTTCCCAATAACTTCCTACAAGCTGTCACTTCCAGCCATCAGGCTCCCAATACGAGATGAGACTTCCCTTTATTTCTCTTGAAGTAACTGTGCTTTCTGGTAGAGTGGAGAGAATAAGCCTTATTTGCAATCTACCTGAAATGTTCTGGACGGGAGATGACAACACTATTCCAACAAAGCCATTTAGCTTACTTTTGATTTGGTTTTAAAATTTTGTAGGAGCTATGTTTTGAGCTGATACTCAGTGTCTCATCAGTCTATCTTAGCTAACTGAGCTTAAAATTGATTTGCAAGTAAACTTTCTTTTTCTTTCTCTAAAAAATAGTAGGGTTTATAGTATTATAGCCTATATATTATTTCTAATATCCAAAGAATTATTTGTATGCCTCTAGTTATATTTGGTACTCTGTACATATATCATTTCCTCAGAGACATCTTTTTTGATAACCTTATGTGGTGAAATAATATTTTCCATCCCTGGCTCTGCTGTATTTTTCTATACATTTGTTAATTGTTTATTGTCTTTCTTTTCCATTAGAATATACACACATGAGGGCAGAGAATTTTATTTGTCTCATTTACCATGTAAATACAATCACTCACTACCTACAACCAGACCTGTCAAATGATTAATTGATTAACTGAAATATGAAACAACCATGGGAGACAGGCATGGCACAAGCCCCATTTTGTTGATGTGAAAGCAAAATCAGAGGGGTCTCTTGACTTGGTTCAAGTACACACACACACACACACACACACACACACACACACACTAAATAGCATAATCCCTTCACCTGTGCTGCCTTCCTTTTGGGTACCTCCAAAGTTTAAGGTTACATGACACTTGTTGATAGCTTGTTCTTACTCAAATGAGGTTGGTAGAGAGATACAACCAACCAAAATCCAATAAAACTTAGCATTTAGGAAAAACTATTTGATATAAAAAAATCTGAAAATAATTCAGTCATTAACTTTTTAAAAGAGACTAGCACTCTTATGACCAGCCATATAACACAGAATGTATATATAAAAACATAAGGGATTTATTAAAGTTGCTGTCTAGAATGCTCAATGGCTCAGGAAAAACTAAAACAAAGCTTTCAGAGACTTTCTGTTAGTCTTGATCACTTGTCAATTAATTCTCCAAAATTAGTTTATGTTTTATTTGCATGGCACCTACTATCACAAAAAAAACATTTAATTGAAATTATGTTTAATGAACATTAAAATGAAGTAACTAAATATATATATATATTCTTACTTTCTATTATCTACTTTTTCCAAGCTTTTCTGTTTTAAAAATAATTATTTTTCTCATTTGAAAGAAATTTATATTTCAATATTAAATTTGCTGAATTTTAGGAAACAATTAAGGGAAAAAGAAGACTTCCACAGATATTTAGGATCCATTTAAAATTGTGCATCTTCTTTTATGAATATGTAAAAATGCCATATATTTTCTAGTTGCTTAAAGTGTAAAAATAGCACTAGCCAGTTTGGCTCAGTGGGTAGAGCATTGGCCTGCGTACTGAAGGGTCCCAGGTTTGATTCTGGACAAGGGCACATGCCTGGGTTGCAGGTTTGATCCCCAGAAGGGAGCATGAAGGAGGCAGCCGATCAATGATTCTCTC
>NW_005365325.1:5246564-5249603 GCF_000412655.1 Myotis brandtii
CACCCTCCCTCTCCCTTCCTCTCTGAAATCAATAAAAAAAATATATTAAAAAAAAAAAGTAAAGTGTAAAAATATTGAGTTGCTAACATACTTGACATGAGTTTTTGGATTTCTGGCTTTATCAGAACTCTCAAGGACTTAGTTGGTTAAAAGTAGACAGCTACAGTTTTCTACTTTTGTTTGTATCTGCTAATTTTAACACAGCAACCTTGAGATAATCCAAAGCAGTACATAAAAAAGTGTACTCCATCTAACATATATCTCCTCTGACCAAACTCAATAGCCACACAACTCTATTTCTCTAAATCTGTCCAAAACACAAAGTTGTCACAATATGGGCATAAGCTCATTATAATGATACCCAGATATACTGTTTACCTAGAGCTCTTTCAATTTCATTTACTTTCTTAGACATGGAAGAGGTGAGCATATCACTAATGAGCCTAAAACTGTCTCTAATATTTCCTTTCTAGCCTTTGTTTTGAATACTCAGAAAGAGTAGTGAATTGCTTGAGAGGTAGCTTTTTCCAACTATCCCTAGTGAACCACTTTTCAGACAGTGATAAATGCTCTATTTACAGCTTGCACTGCCTTCCAAATTTTCAGAACAGAATACTTTTTGAAGAAGCATGAGTGTCCTTGTTCTTATACATTGGTTTTAATAGAGCCCAAAAAAACAAAGTATGAAGTCTGCAAAATTAATCTTTAAAAATTTTCAAATTAATTAATTAATTAATTAATTAATTAATACAGATTGGCCTATGTTCCTTCAGGGAATAGTGGATATAGGCCAAATCTCTAGTGGGAACAATGTTTGTGCTTTCACTACCTGGGTTCAGAGGCTATTGGGAACTACTTCATAGGCTTGTGAGTCCGAAGTAGCGATCACTTGGTTTGATTTTTAAATCAAGTTTCCAGAAGGGGAAAACAAAAACACACCTAAATAAACATTGACTGCATTCTAGCAATCTGCTTGAAGGTCATGCATACATTTCCTTCTTAGGAACCTGGAGGGTATTTTAAGCACAATGTGTTTTGCATACCCAGTATTTTTTCCCCTTACTTTATTACATATGTCATTTCTAATGCATTTTCTGCCTTAATGACCCACTATAGACTCTAGGGTTAATTTTGAGTAATGTTTCGCATTATCCTAAAACCAAACCTACCCACAAATGACAAATATATAACACAACCCCCAAATACTCTAATGAACAAGATTCAAATCCAGCTTCCAAAATAAATATGAAGGGAAATTTCATAAATACTTTAAGCCAAACTGATATTACTCATGTGAAGATTTAAGTTCAGAAATATATGTATACTAGGAAATTCATAAAAATGCAGCAAGAACCTCTTTATCCAAATGCTTTTGAACAACCTCAAACCTCTGAAAATCCAGCCCAATAGAACATTTATTTCTCCTTGCTGTGCCAGGAAAAGGGTCGAAGTAGCAAATATACAGAGTTCATACTCTCAAAAAGTTTTAAATTTAGCCAAAGAGATACACATTAAATAATTATTAAATGATTAATCACTACTATGATAACTCTAATTATTTAATATATGTGACCCTGTGCAAGCTGTTTAAATTGGGTGACTGCCAGTTTTCATATATGTAAATCAGGAATTATAAAACATAGTTGGCAAGGTTTGTGTTAGGATTAGAGATAATATGTGTAAAATGTTTCACATATGATAGGTACTCATCAAAGTATTAAAACACGTTTTAACTGGCTGTATTTTTAAGTACTTGGGATAATCATTCATCATTATTAGGCAGTTTAATAGAAAAATTATATTTGTAATGCCTCCCTATAATTGCAACAATTAGTAAAAATTTGTAATAATTTTTAGTTTTATAACATCTAACATTCTGTATTTTACATTATCCAGAGCCAAAATAAATACATTGGCTCTGCTGCTTACTCTGAGTGACAGATTGAAAATTTTCCAAGTAACCTGATCAAACTTAAGCCCATACTTTTATATTCTTTTGTGAAGCTCATTATAAACTAAGAAATTTTTTTAAAATTTGCTATTTTGAGCAAATGAGTAATACCAATGACACATACTGATTCTCCTTTGTTAACACTTGTTAATATATATTACTAGAGGCCTGGTGCACAACATTTGTGCACTGGGGGGTGTCCCTCAGCCTGGCTTGTGCCCTCTCACAGGGAGTGGGCCTAAGTTGGCAGTCAGACATCCCCCCCAGGGGTCCTTAGAACTGTTGCAGAGGCAGGAGAGGCTCCCGTCACCTCCACTGCACTCGCCAGCCATGAGCCCGGCTTCTGGCTGATCAGTGCTCCCCCTGTAGGAGCACACCGACCACCAGGGGGAAGCTCCTGCATTAAACACCTGCCCCCTGGTGGTCAGTGTGCATCATAGCGACCAGTCATTCTGCCATTTGGTCAATTTGCATATTATGGGTTTATTATATAGGATTGTAGATTTGCACATCATGTTCCTTTCTTTTTAATTCATGTTTGGATTTCTCAATTAATAAATCTTAATTCAGGTAAGATTTCTCAATTAATAAAGATTGTCACTGGGTCACAAAAATTGGTTCAAACATGATCTTACCAATCATCTACCTCATAACTTTAGCTCTCCATTCCATGTTAGAATTTACATTAGAGGAAATTTTCAAGTAGTGGATTCAAGTAATCCACTTAACCAGTTCCTTAGCATATATATTATAGACTTATATTTTAAGTCAAACTATCCTAAACACATCCAACCAATTTGATAGACATGTATAAATTATACTAGAGGCCCGGTGCACAAAAAATTGTGCACTTGGGGGGTCCCTCAGCCCAGCCTGTGCCCTCTCACAGTCTGGGACCCCTCGGGGGATGACCACCTGCTGGCTTAGGCCCACTCCCCAAGGGATTGGGCCTAAGCTGGCAGTCAGACATCCCTCTGGCAGCCCGGGAACCCTAGGGGGATGTCCACTTGCCAGTGGGGAGCAGACCTAGGCTGCAGTCGGACATCCTTAGCGCTGCTGAGGAAGTGGGAGAGGCTCCCACCACCACC
>NW_005365325.1:5250198-5278716 GCF_000412655.1 Myotis brandtii
AGAGGCCCCAGCCAGCCAAGGCAGGCGGGAAGCTTGGCTTCCTCCATCACCAGGGCAACCAAGCCTCCTGCTTGCTCCAGCTCCGTGGCTGCCATCTTGGTTGGGTTAATTTGCATATAGTCACTCTGATTAGCTTGTGGGCGTGGCTTGTGGGCATGGCTTGTGAGTGTAGCAGAGGTATGGTCAATTTGCATGTTTCTCTTATATTAGATAAGATGTTGGAGTTGGTGAGTAGGTAACACAATTCTTCCTTCCTTGCTGGAGTCCCTAGTCACAGCCAGAAGGTAACAAACTAACTTTATATAAATTGTTCTCCCATATGCTACAGAAAATGAACACTGTCTAATATGTTAGAGGTCTCTCTCAGATTCTAAAAGAGTACATGAAAAGCAAGAGTGATAGAAAATTTAAGATAGAAAAATGGGAAAATTGAAAGAACTAGTTCAACCAAATGATCTAAGTGTATTTTTTGGGATTAAGACTTCTAAATCATGTGGTAGCTGAGCTTTTGAGCACACTAGTGGGATTATGAACCAAGACTGTAATTTTTATTTTAAATGCCAAGGATATACAGTGCTAATACCAATTATCACAGCAGTGGTCATAGAAATGTTGCCCTTCAAAATTATAGCTACACACACACTGAAATGTGTGAGTATAACTTGCTGCTTTCACTTGCTCACATCCCTTTACTTTTTAATCCTTTTATACTTGTTTCCGACTAATCTCTTTTGAGAAATGGTCATCTTGAGTATTACTGATGGCCTCAAAATGTCCAAATTTGTTCACTTTACAGTAAATCCATTGAAAATTTTTTTTATTGAATACATTCTGGTCTCTGGACTCAAAATGCAGAGTCAAACAGGGCAAGAATTCTTATTCTAAAATTACCCCTATTTAATGAGGAACATAAAATCATGTAAATATTTCTGATTCAAATCAGTGTGTTGTGTGTTTTTTTAAATATATATATTTTTATTGATTCAGAGAGGAAGAGAGAGGGAGAGAGAGAAACGTCAATCATTGATCAGCTGCCTCCTGAATGCCCCCTATTGGAGAATTGAACTGTGACCTCCTGGTTCATAGGTCAATGCTCAACCACTGAGCAACACCAGCTAGTCTGTGCATTGTGCTATGATGCCAGTATAAGATCCAATGAGATTCTAGAGGAAAGATCAATTACTAAAAAAATAATCTGGAGGATTACAATGAAGATTTTGAGTTTAAGGTACACTCTCATCCTATATAATAAAGAGGTAATATGCAAATTGACCATCACTCCAACACACAAGATGGCCATCCCCATGTGGACACAAGATGGCCTGCAGGGGAAGGCAGTTGTGGGCGATCAGGCCAGCAGGGGAGGGCAGTTGGGGGTGACCAGGCCTGAAGGGGAGGGTAATTGGGGGCAACCAGGCCTGCAGGTGAGGGCAGTTGGGGGTGATCGGGCCAGCAGGGGAGCAGTTAGGCATCAATCAGGCTGGCAGGGAAGTGGTTAGGGACCAGGCTTCTAGTAGAATATATTGTGTTTTAGCAAATTGGTATCAAGAGCCATCTCAGAAACTTCTGGTAAACAAAAAAAAATTCTGTAAAATTTTTCTAGCTCTCAGAATATTCTGTTTTTTTTCAAACCAATCACAGCCATATATCAGAAAGCACTATATTTTCAAGTAATAAATCTGAGAGTTCTAGAGTTAACCTTCATAGATACAACTAAGAGAAGACACAAACTACCAATATCAGAGGTGAGAAAAATAACATCACCACAGACTACATAGACATAAAAAGAGTGTAAAGAAATATTTTGATCAACTTTATGCAAGTCAGTCTGATAACTTATATGAATTGGATACATTTATTTTATTTTTTTCTTTATTGATTAATGTATTACATATGTGACCTTATCCCCCTGATTCCTCCTTATACCCCTGACTACCCCCCACCCCCTAGTGTCTGTGTCCATTAGTTATGCTTATATGTATGCCTACAAGTCCTTTGGTTAATCTCTTCCCCCTCTCCCTTCCCTCCCCTGCCTTCCGTCTGAGGTTTGACAGTCTGATTGATATTTCTCTATGAATTGGATACATTTTTTTTAAAAAAAGAAACTACCAGAGATCACTGTATTACATAGAGTTCTCCAGAGAAATAGAACCAGTAGAATATAACTAGTTACTGGATTCTATAGCAAAATACAAGTGAGAAAGGATGGGAGTGGCTTAACCCTTGCTTAAACCTTGTCTAATCCTTGTTTCCTCCAAAGTTTTCAACTCATTAGAAGATAAGCAGCTTGATAAACTCTGGGAAGGAGCATGTTAGGATTAACTAGACTAGCAGTCACCAACCTTTCAGACCTCATGGACCACCAGTGGTCTGTGGACCATCCGTCGGTGACCGCTGAACTAGACCACTGAGTAATAGATCAACAAGTATTCTGCATATACTACCTCAAATGGCACCCCTCTATTTCTGTTTTGTTAATATTGATTTTCAAGTGAATTGTGTTGCATGTCACTAAAAAGCTTTCTAAGAACTATATAATATCTATCCTATATAATAAAAGGCTTATATGCAAATCGACCAAACGTTGGAATCACTGGTTGCTATGATGGACACTTACCACGAGGGGGCAGACGCTCAATGCAGGAGCTTCCCCCTGGTGGTCAGTGCGATCTTATGGGGGAGTGCCGCTCAGCCAGAAGCCAGGCTCACGGATGGCAAGCACAGCGGTGGTGGCAGGAGCCTCTCCCACCTCCATGGCAGTGCTAAGGATGTCTGATTGATGACTTAGGCTCCCAGACTGCGACAGGGTGCAGGCTGGGCTCAGGGGACCCTCCTGTGTGCACAAATTTCATGCACGGGACCTCTAGTATCCTATATAATACAAGGCTAATATGCAAATTGTCCCCTTGACTGGGAGTTCAACCAGGAGTTTGACCAGGAGGTGGGGCTGGCCAACCACCCGCGGCCCCTCCCCCTGCTGGGCCTGGCCCCGGATCGTGCCCGCCCCCAGCCTGATTAGGGCCAGGGCCAGCCAGACCCCACCCATGCACAAATTCATGCACTGGGCCTCTAGGATTATAAATAAACATATAGTCCAGCCTGGGAGTCAAAGGTCTCATGTCAGTTTTACCACTCATTTGCTGTGTGACATTAAAATTTTTTTTAATGTTTCTGTGCTGTGAGAGTCTTTCAGGATAATAAAGGAGATGGTGTCTATTATACATCCAATTTTGACATTCTGTAATCTGGTATAAAATGAAAATAGGACACCCTCTGTGGACTTACAGCAATGTTGAAGCCCCTTGGCTCACTTCCCAGTGCCCAAATTCTATTGCTCCACCCAAACTCCTTCACCTCCACCCAATCTTCAAATACAAAAAAATGTACCAAGAACTGTATTCAACACTATGACCAGGCCTAGGACTCTTTATAAAACTGGTAGTATGTCCTAGTCTTTGCTTATTTCTCTACTGACTTTTGGATTATTGAAGAAGCAGATCACAATTGCCTAGCTAGCCAAATACAAATATGGACCTTCATACTGTACTTGAAGACTTTGAAAAAAATGTATTTCTACTTACTGTGAAGCTATTAAAGATAGATCTTCATAATTACTGCCGGCAATCCTATGAAAAAAAATAGGAAAATATATTTAATCATTGAAAAATAATAGTTAAAAATATAGGAAATAAAAAAAAATTGGCAAGAGACTGCTATAGTAGTTTTGTTTAGTCTGTGACAAATATTAATCTATTTTCACAAAATATCTGGGAGAATATCCCATTTTTTTGGCTGGCAAGATAAAGTATAAATGTTGCCTCTCTTCCTTTTCCTTAATGTTATTAATTCAAGAAATATTTATTGAGATCTAATATACATAGACATCCTATAAGGCACTAGAAATACAAGTTTGAACAAGGTAGGCTTTTTTTCTTCAAGTTCAATCTATAGTGAAAGAGGCAAAACTCTAAATGAAAATCTGGACACATTTAGGGCTAAAAGAGAGTCTTTTATAAGATGTCACTGAAATGTCACTGATAGGTGGCAATTAATTCTGCTTGAAAGACAAGGACACTTTCACAAAGAAATGGTTTCATTAAGTAAGAGATTTTCCCCAGAAAGAGTGGACGTTTCCTCAGCGTGAAGGACAGACAGAGCATTCCAGGTTATGCTGCCACATCAGACAATCATTGGTTAAGGGCCACCCTAGTAGAAGTAAGATGGAATGTAAATTTTCAGGCCCTCTGTGATCTCTGCAAAAGGCAAACCAGCTCCAATCCTCCAGAGTGTCACAGATGCAGGTGTGAGAACGAAAGCTGGGAAAAGGCATAAGGCAATAAACTGAACATGAGGGGATCTGGGCAGAACACCCAGATCTGCTACAATAGTCATAGATTTCACTGACAAGTAGACTTGTGCCAGGACTTGAAAGTTGAAGGAGTTAGTCAAGCAGAAGTAAATGAGTAGAGAATTATGCCAGGCTGATATGGCTCTGTGGTTGAGCGTCAACTTAAGAAATAGGAGGCCTCGGTTTTCTATTCCCAGTCAGCGCACATGCCCGGGTTGTAGGCTCAATTCCCAGTAGGGGGTGTGGGCATGCAGGAGGCAGCCAATTGATGATTCTCTCTCATCATTGATGTTTATATCTCTCTCTCTCACTCTCCTTTCCTCTCTTAAATCAATAATAGATAATATAGATATGGATATATATATAGATATAGAGATATAGAGATTTTTTTTTAAAGAGTAGAAATTGTCAACAGTGACAGTGGGAAGACCTTAGAGCAAAGGCCTGTCATGATTTAAAGAAGTACACAAATTATTTGATATATCTTCAAAAACGGAATCCAAATTCCCTTTTTCTTTAATGTGGACTGGACTTTATATTAGCTGCTAATGAATCAAATAAAATAGAAGTGATGGTGTGCCACATCTGAAAGGCGGTCATAAACAACATGGAAGCTTTGTCTTGATCTGTTTTTGGAGTGAAGTCAGCTGTCCTGAGGACGTATCAAGGAAGCATCTCTTAGAAGAGTCTCTCTGGTGACTAACTTGGGACTCCTGCCTGCAGACAGGAGGATAAACCATCTTGAAGTGGATTATCCAGCTTAGCCAATCTTTCAGATGACTGAAACCTGGCCAACATGCTGACTGCAAGATCATAGGAAATCCTAAGTAGAGCCACTCAACTAAGCCACTGTCAAGTTCTTGACCCAAAACATTTGTGAGGTTATGTATAATTGTTGTTTTAACCAACTTATTTTTGGGGTAATTTCTTATGCATCAATAGATAATAAATACAAGCCTTAACTGAGAGACATTCCTACCATGTTCAAGAAACATCAAAATGGCTAGTTTAAAATATTAATTTATTAACAGAAAAACAGTTATAATTCCAGAGTATCCTCAATTGACTATATGGTATGTAGATTTTTAGTAACATGCAAAGTCAATTTTTTTTTTCATGTAAGTAACATAGTCACAAGTTCTGGCAGATCTGAATATTCTGGGAATGACCATTATTCCACCTACTTTTAGTTAACACTTATTTGCACAAGATAGGGCATGCAAAATTAAGGTCCATAAGAGCTATTTTCTACAAAGGCAAACAAGGCAATTGAGCTTCCTTTTATCTATCGTCTCTTGAAAACATGATAGCAAGGTTCACCAGAGTCTGATTAAAATGAGCAGGTCTCAGCAGGCATGTTGCTAATTTCCTTGGAGAAAGACTAACAAAGACAGTGGGGTTTGAATGCTTATACTTTGTGGGTTTTATTTCTATTTTTATTACACCTCTAACAACTAAAATTACTATTTTAAAGGTTGCCAGAATGAAATCATAAAAATCTATCCTTTGTTTTTATTAGCTAATGTCCAGAAGATTCATAACAAGGCAGAGCAGTTGTGGAGGGCCAATGTGAAGGAAGGCTAAGGTGCAGTTCTGAGATGATGTAGAGGAGATGTGAACACAGTAAAGAACAGATGTTTTTAAAGAGAAGAGGGAGTGAAAGAGAAAATTGGATGGCAGGAATTCTGGGAGAAAACCCAGGAGATACATACATATATTAAAAAATTACATGTGATATTAGAATATCATATAATGCCTGAGAAACTTAAGAAGATACCACTGTTCTCATAATACAAATCATAAAATGCACAGCTCAGGGAAATTTTCATTAGTTGAGAATTAGGGGTCAAAAATAGTTGGGAAACATTGCTTTAGAGAATATGCATGCTTAATCAATAAAATATATATACTTATATATTTGATGAAAACCTTCCAAATTTGATTACATTTTTCTTAACTCTTCAGTATGGTAGGAAACATTATAATGCATCATCTATATATATAAAAGGCTAAGCGACCTGCTGACTGGTAGCTATGGCACACAATGACCACTAGGGGGCAGACACTCAACACAGGAACTGCTGAGCTGCGGTGACTTGGCAGCTGAGATTCTCGGGTAACGCACCCCGGAACCAGAGAGGAGGGAGCCCAATTCCGGGGTGCATCACCCAAGAACTGCCCTCTCAAAACCTGGGACCCCTTGGGAGATGTTGGAGAGCCAGTTTTGGCCTGATCCTCGCAGGCCAGGCCAAGGGACCCCACCTGCCGGAGGGACCCCACTCACTCTGCAGACGCCATTCCAGCCACCCTAACTGCGGCCGGCCGGGGAGGGACCATGGGAGGTTGACTCCAGGGTGTGTCTGGCCTGTCTCACCCAGTCCCACCCCACTGGCCACCTTCTAATTAATTCCCTTTTAATGTGCATAAATCTGTGCACCAGGGCACAAGTTTTAAATATAACAAGACTTCAGAGTCTCTATGACAAGTGCAGCAAGATAAAATGTTTTTATATAAGAGAAAGGCATTAGGAGCAAAAGAAAGGTATAAATGTTCCTACAATTCTTATGTATTAAATGTGTATACCCTACATCCTGCATGTAATATAGTGTATGATTGTTGATTATATTAATGTAGTCAATTGAAGGGAAAAGAAAGACAATTGTTAATGAATTCTTAGACTGTCCCAAAGGCAGGTTCACAGAGGAATGACTTAGGTAAAATTCAGCTCTTCTAGACCATAGTTCTAAGAAATGTGTCAATGTGGACAATCATGTAAACCCTATCACAGAAAAGGTACATGATTCCTCCAACTTTGTTTTTAACTGAAGGCTTACCATATCTAGTTTGGGTGAGGACATGGGGGAACCATATATCCTATCTACTCTTGAGTACTACCTCCCCACAGTGGCTGCACTGATCTGCATTCTCACCAGCTGTACAGAAGGGTTCCCCCTTTTCTCCTAACACTTTTGTTGATTTATTGATGATAGCCACTATGACAGATGTGAAGTGACATCTCACTGTGGTTTTAATTTGCATTTCTCTGATGATTAGTGACATTGAGCATCTTTTCATATGTCTATTCACCATCTGTATGTCATCTTTGGAGAAGTGTCTATTCAGGTCTTTAGCCCTTTTTTTATTGGATTGTTTTGTGTGTGTGTGTGTGTGTGTGTGTGTGTTAACTTTTATAAGTTCTTTATAAGCTTTTGGATATCAGATGTATCATTTGCAAATATGTTCTCCCATTCAGTTTGCTGTCTTTTTATTTTGTTTGTCGATGGTTTCCTTTGCTATGCATAACTCTTTAGTTCGAAGTATTCCTTTTTTTTTTCTCTTTTGTTTCCCTTTCCTGAGGAGATATATCAGAAAAAAATATTGCTATGAGAAGTGTCCGAGATTTTACTGCCTGTTTTCTTCTAGGATTTTTATGGTTTTCAGTGTAACATTTAGGTCTTTATTCTTGTGTGTGGTGTGTGTACGAAGGTGGTCTAGTTTCTTTTTTTTTTTTTTTTGCATGTATCTGTCCAATTTTCCCAATGCCATTTATTGAATAGACTATCTTTAGTCCTTTGTGTGTTTTTGCCTCTGTTGTCAAATATTAATTAACTATAAAGGCGTAAATCTATATGTCTGCTTTTATTCCAGCACCATGTTGTTTTGATTACTATGGCTTTGTAGTATACTTTAATATTAAGAAGCATGATTCCTCCAACTTTGTTTATCTTTCCCAAGATCGCTGTTGCCACTCAGTGTTTACCATTTATACCATCTTTAAAATGTTGGGCTTGCCATACTCTCTAAAAACACAAGAATATTTAAGGTTGTATTAGATAAAAATGGTTTGGAAAAAATAGTGAATCAAATTGATGGGTAGTTTTATAATACAGGCTTTGCTTTCAAAGTGTTCAAAGTGAGCTTTGCTACTTGGTTTATTTATTTCTTTTGAAAGCACAAAATATCATCTCAAAAAAGCCTCACATGATATCATCCTGGGACCTTCAATAAAAAACAAACACAAATATTTGACATTACCATAATTTCAGTTTGGGGCCAAAGACAGGGGTCTCATTTTTTTTTATTTAGACCATTTAGAACATAATACATTGGTGAGAGATTCAACCCAACCCAAAGAGCCTGCTCTTGTCTTTTTTTTTTAAAGTTTCATTTTAGAAATTGGTTAGTCAGTGCTGAAATATAAGAATTTCAAAGGGTCATTGAAGATCATCAATTCCAAACTTCTTATTCTATGAACAAGGATAATTAAGATCATAGAGATTGATTTTCCCAGGGTCATGTTATTAATTAATAATAGAATTTCCAATTTTAGACTCTTTTCAGTAAAATGATCATCTACCACAATTTTATTGCCTGTCTCTTTTATGTCAGATGATGCTCCAGTCTCTACATTTTCTGTCATGAAAAAGGCAGCTTCTTTTCTCATCAAATTGGGAAGATCATAGCTTAAATATCAAGTAGTGGCACAGCTCTGGAAACTCATTATTGCTGTCTCTGTCCTAATTTTCACACAGGAAAGAGCTGTCATGGTTTGACAGCTGATAAAATGCCTTAGTTTTAAGAAAGATGTTGATGGCATACACATTTTTCAACCATATTTTTTGCTGATAATTTCCCAAACTATGCAGGTAACGAGGAGTTATTCAATGTATTATTCATAATGTAGGATGGTGGGATCCAGCACAGAGAAACTGATCTGGCTGCTTATGTAATGTTTTGTATGCATGTCCAAGTAAAATAACTTATTTTTAATGAGAGAAACTGTGAGATTGACTCCTTTATCTAATGCGATTCTGTTCTTGGATTATATATTTGCCTTTACTATAACCTAATGACAGATCTGAATTCATCCAATTATGGGAAAATATGTGTCCAGCAACAATAAAAAGCATTATAAAAAAGAGACAGCAACGTTGTTGTACTCTCTTATCAATTTTCCATGCAAAAAAATAACTCCCCTAGCTAAATTCTAAGAAGTGTTAAAAGTTGTAAATAAAAATATAAACATGAAAATGCTTTGGTCTTCAACACTCAGAGTCAAACGTGAAGAACATGTGTGCCAGGCACCCATGGGGGCAGCTCGTGAACAGTAAAGCCTGGCCTGAGTCTTGAGTAGCAGGAACAGAGGAAAAGGGATGATAAAATAGGAATTATATCTTATTCTTCCTAGTTTTATGAATTTTTTATATAAACAGCTTCCTCCTGTGTATGATAATAGGGGCTTGATAAAATGCTGAGTGGAAGTTTACTCTGTGAGGCTGTAATAGAGGACTTAATACAGGAGGAAAATATGAATTGGTTCAGGAGGATGTGTTCAATTTCACCAAATTTATACAGAACAGAATCGCAGCTCTATCCCAGAACAAGCTAGAAAGAGCTTGAAGTTCATTTAGTTCTGCTTCTTCATTTTTATTGAAGATTAAACTGAAGGACTGAGAAGTAATGGGACAAAGCTAATATTTCACGAAGATTTTTGGATAGAGTTTTGGAACCATAAAACTATTCGTGGGTTGATCATCTTTCTGTTATGTAATGTTATACCCTTGCTTGTGAGGAAAGGATGCTGATAGTTTTCTTCTTGTAAACATTTCACTAATAACTATCCACTGCTTTGCTAAGAAAATCTGCATTTTCATCCCTCTGTCCACCCTAATCTACGAGACTGGAGGTAACTCCTAATAAGCAGAAATTACCTTTTACAGCAACTTTTTCAGAAGAAACATCTAATACAGTTTTGCCAATGTAATGTGGCAGGAAGACCTTTGGGAGTAGCTTTTGGTAAAGCTTTTATCCCTGATTAACAAATGAACAAAAAACGTGGTTTATCAATCAAGGTTCATCAGATAAATAGACTAGCAATAGCCTATATAATAAAAGCATAATATGCAAATTGACTGAATGGTGGAATGGCCTGTTGGCAGGAGACGGGGCTGGCGAGCAGGTGATGCCAGGCCAGCCAAGGCACATGCAGAGGGAGGGGATGATGATGGGGGGGGCCTACGGCTACCAGCAGCGGTGAAGGGGTAATGGGGGGGGCAGGGCTGGCCGCTCACTGCCTGTTCCATCCCCTGATAAGCCCACTCAGTTGCCTCCTGCAGAGGGAGGCCAGGCTGTGGCTTAGGACATCCTCTGAGGGCTCCCGGACTGCCAGAGGGCACAGGCCGGGCTGAAGGACCCCCCTGAGTGCACAAATTTTCCTGCACCAGGCCTCTAGTACACATATAAGAAAGATTGTAGAGAATCATTTTATACAATTTTGGACTGCCCAGGCAGATCCAAAATCCATAGGGCCGGCTGTCAGGGAGGGAAGGATGAAACCTCCCATGCTGGGGCTTATGTTATAGTCCAGAGGTGAAATTTCTTCTTCACAAGTAATACTCAGGTCTGTTCCTAAAGAATTTCAGTTGATTGAGGAGGCCCGCTCAGATTATTCAGAATAATCTCCCTTTTAAAGGTAACTGATTGTAGATGATAACTACATCTAAAAAATACCTACATAGTAACACTTAGATTAGTGTTTAATTATAAAACTGGGTACTATCGTTTACCCCGATTGACACATAAAACTGATTATCACCAATGGGGGAAGAAAAGGCCTTCTTTTTCTGATGACAGTCTTCCTACAATGCCTACAACTTTGTAAATCAGCCTGTAACCATGAATTATATTGGACTGACACCCTGAAGATGTCAGAAAAGAAACATGAAAAAATATGGATCCTTTATGACATTGTTAGGCCAAGGATTTAATTAACCCT
This sequence comes from Myotis brandtii, assembly GCF_000412655.1. Taxonomy (NCBI): domain Eukaryota; kingdom Metazoa; phylum Chordata; class Mammalia; order Chiroptera; family Vespertilionidae; genus Myotis; species Myotis brandtii. Next base: position 5,261,322 of record NW_005365325.1, read on the forward strand.
GGAGCCATTTTCATAAGATGATAAATCTTTTCTGCTTAAGCAACTGAATCATAATTCAGTGTTGTTTGCAGCTAAGACCATCCTGTTATACCTCACTCTGGGTTATCCAGTACCAACAATCTCAAAAATAAGTATTAAAATATAAACACTTGTAAAATCAGTTTTTACACTAAGGTTATATTTTAAATGAACTTTATCCACAACTATACCAGGGAAATGAATGTAGACTCTTGTCTCATTTAACAAAGTCCATCTAACTTTCTGGTCTTACTTGCTTTAATTGTAAGAATAACAGAATGCTTTGCAGTCAGTTGTTTGATTAATGAGCAATGATTTGAGGTCTCTCATTAAATAGAATATTAGCCTTTGGGGATAGCTTAATTAGCTAAATCCAAAGGCCCTCCTATTAGTATGTGGGCTGATTTTGAAGTTACAGTAAAAGTGAAGTTAAAAAGAGAGTTAATCAGAAGTTAATGTGAGGAGTGACATCAGAGGAATGGTGGCATGAGAGACCTACTTGGACTCTGCCCTGGAAGTCTCGACAATTTGAACAGCTATAACACAACAAAGGATTCCCTGCTCAATGCTCAAACACATCTGAGAGATCCATGCATTGAAACATCTAAAGGTGGGCAAGTAGGAGCAAACTGGGGAGCAAGAAGGGAGAAGAGATCAAAAAAGTCACAAATGCAGCCCTGCTGCTCAGTGCTCACTGTGCAACTCACTCCTGAGAGGGGAGGAATCAGATTGTGGCTGGCACTCCCTTCAGCTGGTGGGAGCAATGTGACTTAGTGATCCTTCCTGTAGGAGTGGGTAGTATGAGCTGCAGCTGAGCCCAGTGACCTGGGCTAGAACAAAACACAGAGGTGCAGTCATGATTCTCTGGCAATCAACATTCTGGAAACCATATGCTGCCTTCAGAAGACACATATAAGTTGCAAAGACAAAGATAGACTCAAAGTGAAAGTGTAGAAAACAATTCTCCAAACAAATAGCATCCATAGAAAAGCAGGTGTAGGCATACGTATAGCTGACAAATATATTTCAAGATAACAAAAGGTAAGAAGTGACAAAGATGAACATTTTATAATGATAAAGGGGATACTACATCCAGAAGATATAACACTTCTCAATATATATGCACTCAATCATTGAGCTCCAAAACATATAAAGCAACTACTAATAGAACTAAAGAGAAAAACTGACAAAAACACAATCATAGTAGGGGACCTAAATATTCCATTGACAGCTCTAGATAGATCATCCAAACAGAAAATCAATAAATGAATGAATGGGACTATATCAAACTAAAAAGCTTCTGCACAGCAAAAGAAACCTCCAACAAAATAAAAAGGTAACCAACTGGGAGAAGATATTTGCAAACAACAACCCTGAAAAGTGGTCAATATACAAAATATATAAATAACTCATACAGCCCTAGCTGGTTTGGCTCAATGGATAGAGTGTCGGTCTGCGGACTGAAGGGTCCCAGGTTCGATTCTGGCCAAGGGCACATGCTGGGTTGCGGGCTCAATCCCCAGTAGGGGGCGTGCAGGAGGCAGCCAAATGACTCTCTCTCATCGTTGATATTTCTATCTCTCTCTCCCTCTCTCTTCCTCTCTAAAATCAATAAAAAAATATATATTAAATAAATAAATAAATAAATAAATAAATAAATAAATAACTCATACAAACAAACATACAATCCAATTAAAAAATGGGCAGAGATCCTGGCAGAGTGGCTCAGTTGGATGGAGTGTCCTCCCATGCACCAAAGGGTTGGGGTTCAATTCTGGGTCGGAGCACATCTCTGGGTTGTGGGTTCAATCCCCAGTCAGAACTCTTATGGGAGGTAACTGATGGATGTTTCTCTCTATCTCTCTTTAAAAATCAATTTAAAAATATATACATGGGTGAGAATTAAAAAAGAAAAAATGGACAGAGGACCTAAATAGACACTTTTCCCCAGAAGAAATACAAATGGCCAACAAATATATGAAAATATACTAAATTTCACTAGTTATTAGGGAAGTGTAAATCAAAACTACAATGAGATACCATGTCACACCTGTTAGAATGTCTATTATCAATAAGACAAGTAATAACAAGCGTTAGAGAGATTGTGGAGGAAAAGGAACCCTCACTCCTATTGAGAATATAAATTGATGCAGCCACTGTAGTAAGCAATATAAAAGTTTCTCAAATATTAAGAATAGAGTTACCATATGATTGTGCAACCCTTTTTCTGGGTATCTACCCAAAAATTTTGAAAACATTTATTCACAATAATACGTGCACCCCTATGTTCATTGCAGCATTATTCATGGTGGCCAAGACATGGAAACAATAAAAGTGTACTTCAATGGATGATTGGATAAAGATGTGGTACATATATACAATGGAATACTACTCAGGCATGAGAAAAATTATATATTGCTATTTGCAACAGCATGGATAGACCTTGAGTCTTTAATGCTAATCAAAATAAGTTAGAAAAACCTAAGAACCATATAATTTCACTCATATCTATCTATATAAAACCCTAATATGCAAATCGACCAAACAGCAGAACAACAGGTAGAACGACCTGTTGCTATGATGTGCACTGACTACCAGGAGGCAGATGCTCAATGCAGGAGCTGCCCTCAGCCCACAGGCCCTGACTAGCCATGGTGGCGGGGGGCGGGGCCGGCAAGCAGGCAGCGTCAGGCCAGCCAAGGTGGGTGAGAGTGGGGGGCTCCCCAAACACCCTGCCAGTTGCCCCACAGATCAGCCTTGATCGCCATCCAGGCCTAGGGACCCTACCCATGCATGAATTTCGTGCACTTGGCCTCTAGTATGGAATATAAAACTGAAACTCATAGACACAAACATAGTATAGTGGTTATCAGATTGAAGGGGGTAGGGACTAGTTAAGGGTAAAAGGGGCCAAATATATGGATATGGAAGATTAGACTTTGGGTGGTGGGTACATAGTGTAATACACAGATCATATATCATAGAAATGCACACTTGAAACCTATATAATATTATTAACTAGCTAATATCACCCCAGTAAATGCAATTAAAAATATTTTTTTTAAAAAAAAAGTGAATGTGGAAAGATTTGAGTATTTGCCTGTTATGAATAACCCCATAGGTTTCACTGTTGGTATTGGTTTTCCCTAAAAAGAAGGAATCTTCTGGACATCAGTAGACTGGCTATCCACAGCCCTGAGGGCAGATAAAAATAATGATGCAGGATCACAGGATGACTCAAATTTATATGTAGATCTATACATAGCATATCAGAATCGGTATATGTCCTCTAGGCATGTGCCCAGACTGCCAGAAGAGTTATTGAAAAGATTTACACAAAGTGTAAGTAGTAGTTGTCTCTGGATATGTAGAAATTGGGATCACTTCCTATTTTCTTATTTTAACTTGTCCATATTTTCTGTAATATTAATTGCTATTGTAACATGTAAATTTTATCTAAGTCAAAATTCATGATGGAAACTTATACTGACTGTGGTGGTGATTTCCCAAACAGAATCACTTCAACAAATCACTATTGATAACCATTCAGATACTGGGGTCAGATTAATCTAGGTAGCAATGTTGAGTCTACTCCTTATTAGTTTAGTCACTTTGTGCTGTACTTCTCTATGTATAGTTTTGTCATTTATAAAATGGATAATAATGATACCTTGCTCATATTGAGTGAGACAATGAGATAATATGTGATCCAGTGAATAGTACACTTTTAAAAATTGAAATATAATTAATGTATCACATTGTGTGAGTTTAACGTTACAAAGTGTTGATTTGATACATTTATATATTTCAAAATAATTACCACTGTGGCGTTAGCTAATACCTCTTTTATGTCACATAATTTTTGTGATGATAACATTTAAGATCTAGTCTCCTGGCAACTTTGAAGTATATAATACATTATTGTTAATTAAAATTGCTAAGATGTACATTGGATCTCCAAAAGTTATTCATCTTCTAACTGCAAGTTTGTACCCTTGACCAACACCTCCCCAATTCTCCCACACTCCAGCCCCAGGTAACTACCATTCTCCTCTGGCTTTTCAGAATTTTACATGTAAGTGATACCTTACAATATTTTTCTTTCTCTGTCTAACTTACCTCACTTAATATAATGCTCTCAAGATCTATCCATGTTATCAAAAATAGCGGGATTTCCTTCTTTCTTATGTATGAATAATATTCCATTCATCACATTTAACATATCTTTATCTACTTATCTGTTGACAGACACTTGGTTGTTCCCATATCTTGGTTATTGTGAATAATGCTACAGGAGTCCAGATATATCTCCAAGATCCTGTTTTCATTTTCTTTGGGAATATAATGAGAAGTTGAATTACAGGACCATATGATAGTTCTATTTTCAACTCTCTGAGGAACCTCCATACTGCTTTTCATACTGGCTATACCAATTTACATTCCCACCAAAGTGAACAAGGTTGTCTTTTCTCCCCATCCTCATCAATACTTGTTATCTCTTGCCTTCTTGATGAAGGCCAGTCTAACAAATGTGAGGTGATACCTTATTGTGGATTTGATTTGCATTTCTCTGGTGATTAATGACCTTAGACATCTTGTAGCTATTGCTGATGTTTTTTTGTGCCATAATGACATTGAGGAAGAATAACCAGTATCACTTCCATAAGAAAAACACATGATTAAACCCAAACTTTTAAACATTGGAGCAGAACATCAATGAATCAGGTTTCTGGGGGCACCAAAAGACTCATATAACACACCTGAGATCCTTTATCTATTTGATGCATAACCCTAATTACTATTAGAAACATAATCACAAGGCCCCAGTTCACTGATTGGGATTTATATTGAGGAAACTTTCATCTCTAAGCTCTAGCTTAATAATTCTCACAACAAGCTTAACGGTCAATATCTCAGATCCTTTGAACATCTCAAGTCTTTGTGTATACACGTTTGACCTGGTGAATAAATAACAAAATGCAACAACTCTGAAAGGAGGATAAAATTAAAGCTAAGAAGTAATAGATCTACAAATATTTATTGACTAGGTACCATACAGGAAAGTTATATATATATATATAGTACATATCACAGCAGTCTCTCTCCTACCACAATAGTATAAAACTATTTCCTCGCTACCATTATAGGCAGAGCCACTATGACTAGAATGATAGAAACTGGCACAATAATTTTAGGTCTCTTCACAAAATGACACTCCTGACACTCATGCTTTGTGTTGAGTTGTTCTTCTGTGGTGGAGATTGCTGTTTTCCCAATGTCACCGAAGAAAGAGAATTGTATGTAAGTTTCACAGTCTGCAGAGTTGACTTCGGTGATTTCATTTTGGTGCCAGGTGTGGGGGATGGCAGTGTATCTGTCATGTTGCACTGACTCGAGGCCACTGACTCCTGAGCACTCACAGAAGTATCCGATCATGTCCCTGCCCTGATTAGATTTTGACTTTCATGGAATTTATATGCACATAAATTGTGACAAAATAAAAGTGTAAAATGTGTTGTGGCAATGTGCATTAGAAACAAGGGAGATTTTTTTCAGACAACCGGGCTAGGGTATAAAGCCTGGCTAAACCTACATAATTTTAATTAAGTGGTTTGCTTTATTTGAGGCTCTTTGTTTGTTTCAGTAACAGGTACAATGAGGCCAAAGTCTCGAGGCTGTGAAGCTGAAATAAAGAATAAGAAAAGAGCCCTTCACATGCAGTGGAGCATCTGAGAGGCAGTGAAAAAAAATGTTGACTTTCTTCCCCTTCTCAATTACTTTCATTACCTCATACATTGTATATATGGATACAAATACACAGTACATACACACACATACCCACAGGCATCTAGATCCATGTTTTATATATTTTAGTATGGTTATTTCGCAACTTTCCAAACAAAACGTTCTCAGATCTTAAGAATACCAACATGAAGACTAGATAGTAGTTTGTGAGTTCAAAGCCCATATATTTTATTAGAAAAAAAATGAATCTCCTATTTGTGTAGGTCAAAAATTGTTAAATATGGGCAGCTCTCCATGCTTCAACCTAATACATTACTACTGGAATATAATATACTACATCATGGTGCCTATGATTCCTGTGTATTGAGGAAGCTATGAGGTAGAGAAAAGACATGCTCTTCTCTGTGAAGAATGGACAAGTTCTAGAGAGCAGTCGGAAAGGAAGTCCTTCTAGGAATCAGATAAAGCTCTAGCCCAGAAACACTAGTGAGAGTGGATCAGGCCAAATACAGCATGCCTGATGTTCTTAGTACCAGTTAGAGGCAAAAATCTAACCTCCCTCTCCACTAATGCATTTAGATTTTACCAAAGAAAATGACTTGATACTTACTGATAGTTGCTTTAATTACTTGTATTCCTTATGCCCTATTTATGGTAGATATTTTTTTTTAGACAGTAGAAAGTCACACTGATTTTGTTTTCTTCTTGAACAAACTTTTTCCTACCAGGACAAGTATTTTATGAAGAGCTTCTCATTCAGTCCAATGCTTCATTTCAATCAAGTTGCCCACTGCAATTTCCATTAACTATGGTGTGCTCAAGCATCAGTAGAGCGCTATTTCCTGAATGCATTCTGTTGCCCACAGAATCACACCTGTGGCTTTTGTTTGATGCAAAACCTGAATTCCCTGATGCATTGATGCAAATGATGACAAGCTTGAATACCATGTCTGACAGTTAAAGTTAATGAGGACAGCTTTCAGAGAAACAGTGTTTCCATACTGTGCATGTGCTGTGCTAGAGTTCATGTTACAAAGGCTTTGCTCACAGAAAATCTAGTGCCAGACCTAGTCTGCTGCTTACTAGTTTTTGACTTAGGACATTACTTTCATTCCTTCATGCCCTAATTTCCTCATCTACAAAATAGATGCTGTATCTGAATATGTAGAGAATGAGTTTTATTTTGTGTGTTTTGTTTTTTGTTTTTGTTTCTGTTTTTTACAATGTGACCATATTCCCAATACTGTGTACAAATGGTAAAGCAAGGTCCATATGCTTGTTTTGGTTCAACAAACAGTGATGAGGTAGTGGCCATGTGTCAGGCATCGGGCCCTCCTCTGGAGATACACAGATGAATAAGCAGGGGCTCTATCTCCTCTTGAAATCTTTACAGTCTAGTGAGGAAAACATTAAGAAATAATTTCACTTCAATGTGTCAAGGGCTGGTGCAAAAGGCAATATTTGTTGAGCCTTTCTCTATGTGTTGGGCCTTCTGTTCTATTTGCATAATATCATGCGGTCTTCACTACAACTTGATGATTTAACTATTATTTGAACTTCATTAGGATGAGAATAGGGTATGTTGGAAAGGTTAAAGTAACTTCCCAAAGTGGTAGAGAAAGGACTGGAAGCCCTAGTCACTTCCTTCAGAGCCCCAGTCTTAACCACCATAATACAATCCTAGGATAGATGGGTGAGCAGTCTGCTAGTACAAACGTAGCTCACTTCACACATCCTTTGGTTTGGACTGTGTAGGATGTATTAGTGGAAAAGACAATGGACTTTAATATTAGAGAATGAAAAGAGGTTACTTAGATAATTTTTTTAAAAAAGAGAAAATGATAAACATGGGCAAAACTTTAGTAAAAGTTCAGGAATTTAAAAGAGTAGGGTATCTTTTAAGAATCCCAATAATTACCATTGTTGTTATTATTGAAAAATATTTTGTGAAAGAGGAGTTGGTGATAAAGAGAGAGAGAAGCAGAGCCTATACTGTGGAGGTCCCTGTAAGCTGTGCTATAGAATTTAGCTTTGCCCGAAAGATGATGAGAGACCACTGAAGTGTTATAAACTAGAAAATGATATGGGCAGACTTTCCTTTAAAATACGGCATCCTTAGCGCAGAGAATCAGAGAAAAAGGGAGGGGAGCATCACAATACTTTAAGTAATAGACAATAAAGTCACTTAGTTTAGTCCATGTAAATAAGGATGATGAGGATTTAAGAAATTGAGAAATATTAAAGATGTAAAGTCAATAGGACTTGATAATTGATTGGATGAATAGGGAGATGCTATTTACAAGTCCTAAACAAGCTATGTGGCGATATCATTCATTGAGATACAAACATGAAGGGTGGGCATCATTACTATGAGCACTGTGATTGAGAAGTCAAAATCCAGCAAATGAACAGACTACATATCCTACTTGGGAAATGCTACATTCAATATGGAAATATCAAAGATATCCATTAATTCCTATTCATCCATATCCCTATTTATAAATATTTGTTACAAATAAAGTTTAAGAAAATGGGGGTTCAGTGTGATAAATTCTATGGTAGTAACCACACAGTGCCAAGAGCCTCTATAATAAGCTTTATGCCTAATTTTTGGTAATCATCAAATTATATTTTGATACAATCAAGGTTATTTGTGTAACATTACCTTATTTTCCCCACTAGACATTGGACTTCTTAAGAGCATATACTATCCTACTAATTTATTTTTGTCTTGAAAGGATTTTAACTCTTGGAACAGAGCAATATCCAAATAATTTTTTGTTTGGATTGGTTGAAATGGAAAATTCATCCAGATTAAACACTAAACTTTTTTTTAAATTGAATCATTAAATATTTGGTTTTGTATGTGTAAGTTTGGGTTAAAAAACACTTGAATTTTGTTTAAGTATCATCAATGTCTCCCCTACTTAGCTATCACCAATCAGCTGGTGATTTTAGGGGAAAAATTCAGCCAGTATCCTTAATGCCATCTTTTCCATGAGCCTCATTTTTTATCAGTTAGGTTCCTGTCCGCTTGAATTATCTGCACTGATATCAATATGTGAGGAAATCTTGCTGGGTGTAGCAGAAACCCTGGGTTTACACAGCAACCACAGAAAATAGTTATTTTTCTTTCTTTCTATGAATGGACAGAGTCAGAGGATTTAAATAGCATGGACCAGTTCAAAAGGGGCAAAATCTAAACTAAAACAGTGATCTTTAATTGACTATCCATCAATAAATTTACATATTTTCTTATTTATTGCTTATATCAACTCTCAGAGATATATCAGTGAAGTACCATTATCATCATTTTGACAATTAGAAAATTGCAGCTTAGAGACATTAAGTGTTCCAGTTTTGGTTCTGAGTTATTGTATTATTTTATTTGTGAAAATCACCTTTCAATGGTGATTTTATCTGGTGAATTTATCTGTACTTGTGCACAACTACAATCATTATTTTCTCCTAACCCATCACATTACCTGTAGCATTAATTTGAGTTCTGTACTAACTATCCATACACACCCTTACAAATAAACACACCAGAGGAAAGGTTGTCACTAGCCTTCCTTTTTGATATATTTTCTCTTCTTCTATGTTACACTCCAGGATTCTAGAGCCCACTTCTTAGCAACTGGGAAAGGTTTATTTATTCACTCATTGATTTCTTTCTCATTTCATGATATCAACTACTGAAATAAGTGCTAATGTTCATTAAAAATGCAAAGCCATAAAATATCTAGGGAGAATAAATAACATTCGCAAATAAAATAACACAATGTGATAAGTGCAATAAATGAAATAAACATAGGTGCTAAGGAAGCAAAGAGGAGTGAGCTATTAACTTTGCCTGGAAAAAAAAAAAACATTCTGAGACAAATGTCCATTATTATATTTGAATGCTCACTTTGAATTTAGATTTTTGGCTGACTCCCGTAACAAAAGACCTAGTTTCAAGGTATCGATAAAAAGAGGCACCCTCCCTGAAAATGGTGTACCATTTGCTTTGTTATACACATAAATTCTCATCTAACAAGCCAATCATCCAGTCAGTCAACTTAGCAATAAAATAGCTATGAGACAACAGAAAGGAAGGTTGCACTAACTTTTCCAGGACATTAGTCACTTACTACTTTTGTCTGCTGTTTATGCCCAAATATTGCTTTGATCAAAGTGACCCTTTGTTTGGATCTGTTCATTAATTAAGCAGAGCAAAGTGACCGAAGTGAACCTTAAGCTATCAGTGAAACAGTATGCAAGCAGCTCAGTACCCTCAGGAGAGGTAAAAAGGGAAAGACTAATGTTGTTTTCAGATATTCATTGTAACAGACTGGGTTCTCTATCTTAACTGGGATCCTGGGCAATTCAGAAACACCTATGTTCTTTTGGCTCAGTAGTGCATTGTCCTTGTCAGTACTTTCATATGCCTAGTAAACAAGCATGGGACTTATACCTATCACTTGCATGCAATCTCGTTTCACGAACATGGGTACAGTTTCTTACAGTCTGCAGTATATTCATGCGCATACCAGGCAGTCATCGAGAATAAGTAGCCTAAGCAACACTGGTTTAGCTTTGCGTGGAGCAACTTTCATAAACAACAGGTGCTTGTCTTTTAGCAAAATAGTGGTATGCACTAGCAACCATGATTACATTTTAAATTTTAAAAATATATTTATTTACAGACTTCTTTATTTGCCCACAGCAAGTAATTAAGGCTGAGACAACTTTTACATAATTTATACATTGCATGTATCAAGAGAAGGATGTAAAGTTTTGCAGATGATGCCACAGGACAAGTGATGAATTGGAATTAGCATGAGCTAATGGGTCAGATCACCTGCATTTGGATTCTCAATTCCATTTACTTGTTGTAAGTATATTCCCGAAGTACTTAACGTGCTTAGTCTTATTGATCTCAGGTTACAGAATGAGTTAATAGCTAAAATCCCAAATTATTAGCTTTTATGGGATTTAATTAGATAACATATACAGAGCCATGAGCTACTGAATGATGGCGATATATTCTGAGAAATTCATCATTAGGTGATTTTGTCATTGTGCAAACATCATAGAGTGCATTTGCATAAACCTAGGTGGTATAGCCTACTACACACCTAGTAGCTATATAATATAGCCTATGGCTCTTTGACTACAAACCTTACAGCATTTTACTGTACAAAACACCAGAGTAAATCAAACATAAGATAAAATGATGCAATCAAGAGACATGATAAACATGAGGTGTTAGAGGTTGTTGCTGGTATAACACAGCACAGTTTTAGAGCAAACCTTTTTTATTGCAAGTAGAAAGAACACAAACCTATATAATAAAGAGGCAATATGCAAATTAACCCTCATGCCCTCACAAGATGGCTGCCTACGACCAGGCCGGCAGGGGGATTAGTGAGGGACGACCAAATGACTGAACAAGCAGGCTGTGTGGGGCAACCAGGCCAGCAGGGGGGTTAGTGAGGGACGACCAAATGACTGAACAGCAGGCTGCATGGGGCAACTAGACCGGCGGGTGAGGGGGGGATGAGGGGTGACCAGGCTGGCAGGGATGGCAGTTGGGGGTAACCAGGCTGGAAGAGAGGGGCAGCTGGGGGCAACCAGGCCAGCAAGGGGGCAGTAAGGGGTGACCAGGCCAGAAGGGGGGGCAGTTGGAGGCAATTAGGCTGGTGGGGGGCAGTTAGGGGCCATCAGCCCAGCACACAGAGGCAGTGAGGGGGCAATCAGGCTGGCAGGGGGGGTAGTTAGGGGCAACCAGGCAGGCAGGCAGGTGAGTGATTAGGAGCCAGGAGTCTAGGATTGTGAGAGGGATGTCTGACTGCCGGGGATCAGACCTAAACCAGCAGTCGGACATCCCCCAAGGGGTCCCAGCAGGTCTGAGTGGACCCCCCTCCATGCACGAATTTTGTGCACTGGGCCTCTAGTAAAATAATAATAAAAGTATAGGATAGTAAATACATAAGACAGTAACATCATCATCTATTATCACTATCAAGTGCTATGTATTGTACATAATTGTATGTGCTATACTTCTGTATGACTGGCAGCACAGTAGGTCTGTTTATACCAGCATCACCACAAACACATGAGTAATGCATTGTGCTCCAATGTTAAGATGATTTTTCAGCTCTATTATAATCTTATGGGACCACTATGCAATAGGAATATTCTAGCTCTATTATATTCTTACTAGAGGTCCAGTGCACGATTGAAATTGTACGAGGAGGTGCCCCACCTCCCGTCTCCTGCCCTGCAGAGCGCCAGGCCCGAGAGGTGCCCCATGCACCTCGTGGTGACCAGTCGTTTGGTCGTTTTGGTCATGACACCCCTTGGCCTTTTATTATTATGATGGGGTCACCAGTGTGTACACAGTCTACCACTGACTAAAACATCATTATGCAGCACATGACTGCACAATGTGTGCACATAGGAAGCATTCAATAGATAACATCCAGTAGTTTAAAGAAATCAGTGATTAAGCTGAAATATACACCTTGTTCAGTAACCATGATGCCCCAGGCCTATACCCAACACATCAGCTACAGATATTCCAGAGCAATAAACACTACAGCCTCTCTGTTTTTGGAGGACCATTCTCCTCGCCCAAGGCCACCATCACAGGTTCATAATTCCATCTTCACATCCTACAAGAAGGATTTTACTTGATGGAATCTATGACAAATTAAGAACCCTGGAGTCTGGTAAATGTAGCTTTTCAAATAACATAGTGCAGAAGAGAACCCAAAAGGGAATTAGAATTAGTGTTTAATGAGCCAATCTGCAGTGTCTTCCACATTATTTATAATTGCTTTTTGTATCCTGAGAGGAAAAAAATAAAGTAATACATCAAAAAATGCAAGTAAAAGTCTTTATCTTACCATGGTGAAAAGGTGTGAAGTAATATAAACAAAAACCAAATGCATTTGGTGAAATAATTTATGTTTCATTCCCTATTAGGAAGTAATATTCAGCCAATTAGAATGACACTGGTGAAGATTATTTAATAGAATGCTGAGATGTGTAATTCATGTGAATTGCATTTGTTGCTTTGTAAAAAAAATATCACTAAAAGTACCAAAATTAGTTTAAAATTTTTACGTGTCAGAGGACATCAGAGTCCACAGACCCTCTCTGAGAAACGAGGGACTGAGAGCAGAGACCTGTGGTGCCTGCAATGGGGAAGGCATGCTGGTGACCATCTGACCTGTGGCATGACAGTGATCATCCACCACGTTTTTTATGCGAAGTACCATCAGTGATTTTGTTTGTTTTCATCTGTACCATCACCCTGCATGGATGACACTTCTGTCCCTGCTCTGCTCACATCCTGAGGGACTTCTCTTTTATTCAGGTCTAACAGCGGCTCACAAGCCCAAGGGGATGGACCTCATCTCCCCTCTCTTGTTTCACTTCTTGTTGACTATATACTGGTGGGGCTTTCTGTTTTGGGATCATGGCGTAAGGCCTGCCCAGACCTGAGTGCCCTGTGACTGCCATCACTGAAGAGGAAAGGAGATACTGAGGTCCCAAGAGCACACAGCAGTCAAGAACAGAAACAGAATTGGACCCACCTCTGCTAGGCCTGCAGGATGGATACAGGGGAAAGGGTATATGGTCCAAGGAGCCCATTTAGGGTGGGCAGCTGACCTCAGAACCACTGTCAGGAAGAAAAAAAAAAAAGTCATGATTTGGAAGCAAGAATTAAAACTTTTTTTTTCCACAGAGAATGTGTTCTTGTTTGTGGAAAATTTAAATAATCTTAAAAAGAACAAATATAACTAATAAGTTAATTATGAAGATCACAACAAATAAACTCAATATACAATTTTGCCAGACTTGTTTTGGATAAGTACTGTAACTGTAAACTCCTAGAAACAGCTGTGTAGAGTCGACAGTTCATAGGATCCCAGGTTTTAAATCATGGACAATAGTAACCTGGACAATGCAATATATAAAAATATTCACACGGATACTTTATGAAGTAGCACTATATGTTAATGTAATTAGCAAGGACATGCAGCCTATATAAATACCCACAATTGGCAGCACTTTGAGAAATTAAAAAAATTTATGAGTTTTATTCTATTTTAAATAAATAAATTTTATTCTTTGGGAGACCTCTAAGACATTATAATCCTCATAAAAATTTAGAGCCTCAGAAAAAAAAAACAAACAAAGAAACTAGAAAGCTAAAACTTGGTGCAATAAAACATGATTTTAATCTAGATTGATTTTAACTTAGATTTCAACCAAGGTTAAACCTGCCTTAAGGAGATTAAACCATTTTCCTACATTTCATTTGCAAGACTCCAAACATTTAAATTCTAGGAGTCACCCTTTCAGGGTTATTTATAAACTAGTGGCCCACTGCATGAAGATTTGTGCAATAGGCCTTCCTTCCCCTGGCTGCCAGCACCAGTTTTCCTCTGGCACCCAGGACCCAGGCCTTTGGTCCGGCCGCAGCAGCGAGGCTTGGCTTCTCCCCTCCCTCCAGCTGCTCCCAGCCCTCCTTTTTTTTCCCCAACTCCTCAAGTGGAGGCCAGGGCTGGCTGGAAACCTGGGTCACACCCCCCGCAACCCAGGCCCCCAGCCACTCCTTGAGCGGAGTGCAGGGCCAGCGGGAAGCTTGGCTTCCTCCGTCACCGGGAGCAACCCAAGCCTCCTGCTTGCTCCAGCTCCGTGACTGCCACCATCTTCAGTCGCCTTCAGTCTTCACTCCATGCCTGCTTATGCAAATTAACCGCCATCTTTGTTGGGTTAATTTGCATAGTCGCTCTGATTGGCTGGTGTGTATAGCAGAGTGGCAGAGTGATGGAGTGATGGTTAATTTGCATGTTTCTCTTTTATTGTATAGACTTGTTACAGCTGAAAAAAGAACTTAAAAATAAAGTGCTCTAAATACCATCATTTACAAAGAAGGAAAAGCACTGGGCATGAAGGGAACTGTCCCAAACACTGTAATCACCCTATCAGGTGTACAGCCTCACAGAATTATCTCTGATCAACACAGAAAACCTTGGAGGTAGCTGTTATAGGCACAACAATGGACCCTCAAAGATGCATTTCTCCTAGCCTCTGGATCCTGTGAATTTCCTTAGACAGCAAAGGGACTTAGAAAATGTGATCAGTCCAGGCCCTTGAGTTGAAGAAGACCTTGGGTTATGTAGCTTACTCAATCTAAACTTGTGTGCATGAAAGTGGAGAGCTTTTCCTGGATGTTGTCAGAGGAAATGCATGTGTGGAAGAATTGTCAGAGAGGTGCGGCATCGCTGGATTTGAGATGAAGGGAGGCCGATAAGCCCGAAGGAATGTGTGAAGCCTCCGGAATCTGGAAAAAGCAGGAAACAAATTCTCTCCTAGAGCATCCAACAGCTCTTGCAACACCCTGGCTTTAGCTTAATGAAATCTGTGTCACACTTTTAACCTACCAAACTGTAAGAATGAATTTGTGTTATTTTAAGCCACTAAATTGGTGGTAATTTGTAAATTTGCCTTAGAAAACTGACACAGTAGATGTGATCAGAAGCTTTTACAGATGGAGAGCTTGGGCACTGACAGTTTGAGTAACTTATCCTATACGTAGTTCATACGTGGTAGAATGGGATCATAAATGTATTAGAAAGAACAGGGAAAACGCACCATTCCCAAATAGAGAGCTCAACATACTATTCTGGTGACAGGTCACAAGTATTCTTTTCAAATGTGGTTAGTACCCCTGAAAACTGCACTTAGCTACTCAAAATTTAAACACTTCTTCTGTTCTAGATCCTATAGTTCTGATTGTTTTATAATCTAGAATGGAAATTAACATATTATATCTCCCTTTTATAAATAACACTAGAGGCCTGGTGCATGGATTCATGCATGGGTGGGGTCACTTGGCCTGGCCAGCAATCGGAGCCGATCTGGGCAGCAGGAGGTTGGCCAGGGGGAGGGGCAGTGGGAGATTGGCCAGCTGGCCTGAGGGGAGGGGCCACGGAAGGTTGGCTGTGGGAGCACACTAACCACGAGGGGGCGGCTCCTGCATTGAGCATCTGCCCCCTGGTGGTCAGTGTGCAACATAACGACTGGTCAACCAGTCGTTTTGTCATTTAGTCATTTAGGCTTTTATATATATAGACTAGAGGCCTGGCACATAAAATTCGTGCACGGGTAGGGTCCCTAGGCCTGGCCTGCGATCAGGGCCAATCTTCCTCGGCTGCCGGCAGTTGGCCCCGCCCCCTACCACTGCTGCCAGTCACCCTCTGTGTGTGGGGCGACTGGCAGGGCGATCTGGGCCCGGCACCACCCACCCCTGGTTCCTGGCTCCCCACTGGGCTATTGGAGGCTGCCGGCCAGGGGGAGAAACCAAGAGGTTGGCCATTCCTGCCCGCTTGCCGGCCCTGACCCCTGCTGCCACTGGTGGCCCTCTGTGTGTGGGGCGACCAGTGGGGCAATGGGGCCCTGGTGCCACTGGTGTCTACCACCACCCACCCCCCATTCCCCATTGGGCAATCGGAGACTGCTGGCTGGGGGGAGGGACCAAGAGGTTGGCCGGCAGTCCCCAATTGGGCGATCAGAGCCTGTGAACTGGGGGCAGCTCCTGTGTTGAGTGTCTGCACCTGGTGGTCAATGCGAGTCATGGCCAACTGGTCGTTCTACCATCCAGTCGATTTGCATATTATGCTTTTATATATATACTAGAGGCCCGGTGCACAAAAATTTGTGCACTGGGGGGGGGGGGGTCCCCAGCTGGTGCATGGATTCATGCATGGGTGGGGTCACTTGGCCTGGCCAGCAATCGGAGCCGATCTGGGCAGCAGGAGGTTGGCCAGGGGGAGGGGCAGTGGGAGATTGGCCAGCTGGCCTGAGGGGAGGGGCCACGGAAGGTTGGCTGTGGGAGCACACTAACCACGAGGGGGCGGCTCCTGCATTGAGCATCTGCCTCCTGGTGGTCAGTGTGCATCATAACGACTGGTCAACCAGTCGTTTTGTCATTTAGTCATTTAGGCTTTTATATATAAAGACTAGAGGCCTGGCACATAAAATTCGTGCACGGGTAGGGTCCCTAGGCCTGGCCTGCGATCAGGGCCAATCTTCCTCGGCTGCCGGCAGTTGGCCCCGCCCCCTACCACTGCTGCCAGTCACCCTCTGTGTGTGGGGCGACTGGCAGGGCGATCTGGGCCCGGCACCACCCACCCCTGGTTCCTGGCTCCCCACTGGGCTATTGGAGGCTGCCGGCCAGGGGGAGAAACCAAGAGGTTGGCCATTCCTGCCCGCTTGCCGGCCCTGACCCCTGCTGCCACTGGTGGCCCTCTGTGTGTGGGGCGACCAGTGGGGCAATGGGGCCCTGGTGCCACTGGTGTCTACCACCACCCACCCCCCATTCCCCATTGGGCAATCGGAGACTGCTGGCTGGGGGGAGGGACCAAGAGGTTGGCCGGCAGTCCCCAATTGGGCGATCAGAGCCTGTGAACTGGGGGCAGCTCCTGTGTTGAGTGTCTGCACCTGGTGGTCAATGCGAGTCATGGCCAACTGGTCGTTCTACCATCCAGTCGATTTGCATATTATGCTTTTATATATATACTAGAGGCCCGGTGCACAAAAATTTGTGCACTGGGGGGGGGGGGGTCCCCAG
>NW_005365325.1:5280119-5300565 GCF_000412655.1 Myotis brandtii
TTTACCTTCTATAGCTGTCACTGGAGCTGAGAGCCGGCTCCAGCTCTGAGGCTGTGGCTGGCTGAAAGCAGGTATCTGGGTTTGTTTAGCTTCTATAATTGCAACATTGTTGCATCCGGAGCTCAGAGCTGGGCTGCGGCAGGCGGGGAACCTTGGCTTCCTCCGTCACTGGAGCAAGCAAGCCTCATGTTCGCTTCAGCTGCGTGGCTGCCGGCCGCCATCTTGGTTGGCAGTTAATTTGCATATATCGCTGATTAGCCAATGGGAAGGGTAGCAAAGTTACGGTAAATTACCATGTTTCTCTATTATTAGATAGGATATATAGATTCTCCTAAACTATTTGAAACTTTATAGGACATCAAGTACTTTAAAAGTGTTGAGCCCTAACCGGTTTGGCTCAGTGGATAGGTGTCAGCCCGTGGACTGTAGGGTCCCAGGTTCAATTCAGGTGAAGGGCATGTACTTTGGTTGCGGGCATATCCCCAGTAGGGAGTGTGCAGGAGGCAGCTGGCCAATGTTTCTAACTCTCTATTCCACTTCCTTCCTCTCTGTAAAAAATCAATAAAATATTAAAAAATAAAATAAAAGTGTTGAGCTTAATTAAAATCGTGCTGCTTCAGGACATCCACTGAGCTAAGTGGAAGCCAGGAGGGCTGCAGGCTGAAAACTCACCATCCAGCCTTGCTTTGGGAGAGATGCTGGTGCTAAAGCTGCTCAAAGCTCTACAAAAAGAAATAAGAATCTCCTGGAAGCCATCAATAAGAGCTGTCTCTACTTTCAGTTCTTATTTACATGACCCCACTGAACTGAAATGTTATATTATTGAGGCGAACGGATTGTGTTGTCCATCACTTTTTTTAAAAAGTTGTTCATTGAGGACAAATGTCAAGTTACTTAAAAATCTAATTCAACATTTTTCAAATGCCTAAAGCTATACTTCTGATTAATTTTTATCACTAAAGATGGATACAGTTACTGTTGTTTTCTTTCAGCATGTAAAATATTAAGCACAGAAATTGCTTTCAAAAATAGTAATAGCAACATTGATTTTTAAGACTTAAAAATTGGTAGCTGTTCATACCTGAAAAATTAAATTGTAATAGTGTAGCATTTTGTAATGAAATTATAGATTTATGCATGCTGCCATTTTTATATGCAAATTTATTTGGTTGGGTTTGATTATGAATAATTTAATAATCTTCCACTCTACATATAAACATGCATTTTAAAATAGATGTTCAGTATTCCATTCTCAACCTATGTGATCAATATGGTTCAGTGAAGACAGTAATAATCAGTTTCAATCCCAAATATTTTAACTACCAAAAAGTGTGAAACTCATAACATACTATGGTAAAAATCTCCATTTTAGAACATGCTAAGTTGTATCTACCACAAGTCATTTGGGACTTTCTACAGGAAAAAATTATTGTAGTTTTGCATGTCAATGAAGAGGTCAGTTGGGAAAAAAATCACACAAAGAACTACAAAGCCATTTCTACCATGAAGCTCTAGAAAAAGGAGAGACATTTGTTTTATCTCTGCAAGATATTTTATGATGAAGATCAGAGTTGCTACTTTTATTTATTTGATACATATTTATTAAGAAACTATTATGTTTCAGAATTTGCCAAGTAAATAAGACCTGGATGTACTTTCAATCAATTTTCTCACTCCTGCCTATAAAGCAGATAGGAAAACAAATAATTTCAAACGCGTGTTCGGGTTATTATACCATCTCCCTCAGATAAAGGAGGACAAAAGAGGAGACAGCAGTGACCCTGCTGCAGGAGGAGGTGGGCGATAACAAAGGTTTATGCAAAGGAAATAAGCAACTTTTGACTCAATGTTTTATTTAGACTCAGCCAAAATATAACAGCAATAACTTTAGATTTCCTAATATGTGGTATCTACATAAATGATCTCGTTTGATCACATCTCAACCTATGATGTAGGTATATTATTATCTCTTTTGGAGAGGAGGCACTGACAGGAGGAGGGCGATAACAAAGGTTTATGCAAAGGAAATAAGCAACTTTTGACTCAATGTTTTATTTAGACTCAGCCAAAATATAACAGCAATAACTTTAGATTTCCTAATATGTGGTATCTACATAAATGATCTCGTTTGATCACATCTCAACCTATGATGTAGGTATATTATTATCTCTTTTGGAGAGGAGGCACTGAGGGACAGAGAAATTCAGAACTTTTCCCAAAGAGATCTAGTAAGTTCGGGGAGGCTGGCATTTGATTCTTACTATATATAGCCTTTTCTCCAACCATTATACTATATGGTTGCTCCTGTATAAGGAGAGTCACATGTTCAATAGCCAGAGGTATCAAATAGCATTGCATGTTTGGAGAGCTGTAAATAATTCAGCATGTCTGAAATATGGGCTATATACATTGGGAAAGGTAGCGTAAAAGGTTTGATGGAGGCACCAATAACCAGACAAAGGGATTGGTGGTTCTGTAGATGTGAAGGGTGAAATGAAGAAATATAAGACAGTAGGTCAGGTAAACAGGGGAGAAGACCATAATAATCAAGTTAACAGCATGCTGGTAGACTGAGCAAAGCACCATAGAAAATATCAAGTAGTGCTTAGTAAGAAAGTGATGAGACAGGGTGGACAGGATTTGGACATGGATTAAGTGTGGAGAGTACATAAGAACACTAGAATGACTCCCAGATTTATAACCTAGGCCAAATTGGTAGATGCTAGAACCACAAACTAGGAAATAAAGAAGAGAGTGACATTCTCAAAAGTTAGACTCCTTCCATCTTCTGCCTTTGACAGTTTTATGTGCATCTTTTTGACATGCCTATGTCTAGTGAGCCATTGTGAAAGCAATAACTATTCATCAGAAATGTATTAGACCTTTGTGCAACCATACAGTAATGGTTACCTTTTGCAAGCAAGAAGGAATGTCGCTCTTCCCCAATCTTCATTTAGTCACTGAGAGAGTCAGTTTCATGGGTTCCCTTTTCCACCTCTGGGTGAGAAAATCCAGCAATTTGCTTTGAAAACATTTGGCAGTTTTTGTGTGAGACATTCAAATTGCTTCATAGACATTATCTCACTACCAGTCATGTTATCCCGGTGAGGCAGGCCAAGGAACAATTTATTCCTATCTTTAAAGGGGACAAAGAGGTTAAATGACTCATCTACGGAGCTGGAAATAACAGCCCAGTCTCCGGAATCAGCTGTATGTAAAAGCAGCTGCCAAATGGCTTCAGAAATGGGTGTAAGTCACAGGTTATTGATATTTCACAAGATTTGAGGTGCTGGAGTCATCGTTTACTGGTAAGCAAGAAGCTCAGAAGTGAAAAGGAATTGAAGATTGTTTTTTCAAAGAATGCATTTTTTTTCCTATTTCTGTGAAGCTTCTCTCTAACTGATAGCATTCTGTAAACAAGAATCCTAAGGTGATTTTCAATATAAGTGGAATATCCACCACCTACTAAATAGCAATTCTATATTTATATTTAAGTAAAACAAGGTTTTTGTGGTATAAACCTTGCATTGCAAAGAAATGTGAATATGGAGTTTAGACTTGTGTGGAGTCCTTTTTCTATCACTTCGCAGATTGGCGATTCTTGAGGAAAGGAATCCTAAAATTTTCTTAACCTCAATTTTATCAAACAAGGATATATATCTAAAAGGGATGGTCATTGTGAATATTGGTTTTCTCCAAACTTCACAATCAAATAGGTTGCACATCTATGTAAAAGCAGTATTTTAATACACAATAGAGACCTCAGGGATATGAGCAAAACACTTTTTGGAATTTACCTCGTCTACTTAAGAAACATGTGTTTGGACTCGAGGATATGGAAACAGTAACAATATGGATCTCTTCAGTTTTCTTGGAGTGTCTGGAATAATTTAAAATTAAAGACGACCATATACATGGAAATGTTTTTGAAACTGTAAATGCCCATAACATATGCCTTGATTTGAATTCTGTTACTCTCATTATAACTTCTGTCTTAAGTGTCCGCGACTGATTTTATAATGCAGTACCCCAACTTCCAGCAAAACTGGTCCCCTTCAGTGGTCGGCAAACTGCGGCTCGGGAGCCACAGGTGGCTCTTTGGCCCCTTGAGTGTGGCTCTTCCACAAAATACCGACTTCTGCGCATGGGCCACGAAGTCTCAATCGCACTGTACGTGTGCAGCCGCACGTGGTATTTTGGGGAAGAGCCACACTCAAGGGGCCAAAGAGCCGCATGTGGCTCATGAGCCACAGTTTGCCGACCACTGCCTAGGTATTTCTGCACATGGGTTCCATCTGATGAATATAATTTTATTTCAGTTCAGATCCATTCAATGTTTACAGTATGACCAAGAGACTTTTGGCTCCATGCTCCCTTCCAGTTTCCAAACAGTGAAACGAGTCAAAAGTAGAGTTGCCCTGGTATGAAGTGTCCTGGACAACTATTTCCCTTTCCTGCCCTTGGCTGTTTCTGAGGGGCCCTAAGTAGTGCTGTTTGAACTTCAAAATGTTTATCGATCTTTTAATGACGTGCCTATTTCTGTCTCCCCCACTTCACTGGACACTTCTCTATCACCAATACTCATGCATTGTTCCATAGTGATCGGTGCGAGGGCTCCTTCAGACAAGAAAGCTACATTTTCAGAATGCCCCCTCTGACTGGTAAACTGAGTCTTTGCTGCGCATTCAAGTTTCCTGGTCTAGGTTCTTCTTCTCCAGGGCAGTGTCCTCCCAGGTGCTTTAATCCATGCTCCTGAATATTCATTTTCTAAAGGCAGCTAACCCCTGGACTGGAAACAACTCAGGGCTCATCCTAACACAGGTAACAAACTCAGAGAAATGATTACACTGTGTGGATAACTTGTTTGCATTAAGGCCCAACTGTGTGTTGGGGCTACTTAGTCTGTTTTTTTTATCATGGTTTCCCTTCACATTTTGGCATTTTCCTAAGGTAAACCTTATAAAACTCATGCCTGAGAAACACCAGTTTATTCAAAGTGCTTTAAAGAGCCATGACTCTATACCAGGCTCTTATTACCCTAACTAAAATTTCCCCAAAAACATTAACTCAAGGACCTTGAGTTGAGTGGGAAATTGGTAGAACCAGCACTAAGCCTCAGTAGGTCAAAAGGTAAGGATTTGATATTTGATCCTGAATCTTCGTTCTGAATCATAGGTATTTTATCACTTTTAGAAAATGCCAACACTCCTAGGCCTCAGTCTGCTCACATTATAAACAGGAATAATCTTCTATGCAGTTTTCATGTAGGGATAATTAATAAAGAATTTGAACTTCTCTTTATAATAACAATGCCATAATACTAAGGCATTGGTATCAATATACCAATACATTAACATTGGAATACCATTATATTATGATACTTAATATACATTTTGTTTCATAATCCTGATGTATATGATGATTATAGCAAAATGTGTATTTCAGGCATGAAAGTTTGGTCTCAGAAAAGAGAGCCAGAGTATTAAAGGCTAAAAGTGAAGAGACTGAATTAGAATGAGGAAGGTAACCACAAGGACATACTTAACAGAAAATTCCTGCCATATGTTCTAGGTCCTCACTGCTTTACCTCTTGTCAGATTAACATTTTTTCTAAATTTTTGCACTTTTAGTCCTTATGAATATATCCCTACTGATCTAGAGCTAATTTCCTCATTTGTAATGGGCAATTAGATTTGTAATTTAATTTGTAATTTGTAAAATATAGACAATTGGATTCAACCTTAGAGCCCTAAAATATTTCTAAGACACTTTAGTCTTATAAGATATCCTCCTATATAATAAAACCCTAATATGCAAATTGACCGAATGGCAGAATGACCAGTTGCTATGATGCACACTGACCACCAGGGGGCAGACACTCAATGCAGGAGCTGCCCCCTGGTGGTCAGTGTGCTCCCACAGGGCGAGTGTTGCTCAGCCAGAAGCCGGGCTCACTGCTGGCGAGCGCAGCAGTGGTGGAGGGAGCCTCTCTCATCTCCGCGGCAGCGCTAAGGACCCTATCGGGGATGTACCCTTTGGCTAACATCCCTTCCTTGTCCTTCTTTCCTAATGTTTGCTTTACCTCCCAAATAAATTATTTACAAGCAGGTTCTGCTTAGATTGTGGGGTTGGATTGTGGGGGGTGGGGGGAAGGTCGAGGTTAAGATACATATTTGGAAATTAGAGGGCTACGTTATCTCAGTGGACATTCCCAGTTCCACTTTTCAATGACCCAAATATATTGAGATTATTTCCGACAGTTTCAGGACACAAGCCTCCAGTTCCTGGCTCCTCTGAGTCACTTAAATGTATGGTGAATGAATTAATTTCTCTGGAGGGCAATACCTTAGTTCTTTGCAAAGGGAAACACATGCACTTAGAGGACAACACTTTGAACCCTCCTGTCTTATGGGAAACATAACAGGTTGTGTCCTGCCTCCTTCATAGGCCTCTTTGTCTCTCCTGCAGTGATGTGTGTGTGTACACTCTTTTCTTCCCTCTGCACACTTTGTTTTTTAAATACATAAATTTTATTCCCTCTATGACTTTCCAACTCACCTTCAACAAATGAAGGAAAGGAACCCATTAAATTCATAAATAATCCATTTATTGAGAGTTTGTCATGATAGACTATAGACATATAGTGATCTCATTAAATTTTGATATATATGATCTCATTAAATCATGAATAAGTCATGATTAAGTCATGAATAAGTATTGTTAGCCCATTTTGCAGATGAAGACATAGACTCGAGGCCTTTGTAATTCTTCCCGAAGCCATATAGCTATTTAGGGGCAAAGCTAAGTTTCTAAATGAAGCAAGTAGGACACCAAAGTTCATCTCTTAATATCAATACTAGAATGCTTCCTGTAGTAGTTTAGCTTTTCCCTCCCCACCCCCCTTTTTTTGGCATTTTATGTAACATTTATGCATGAGCTTTTAATACAAAAAATAACAAGTACAAAAATGACTCACATTTCTCTTTGCCCATAAAATCCCAATTTCTCTTTAGTTTTCATTTGTCAAATTCAGGATTATCCTATATAATAAAAGTGTAATATGCAAATTGACCGAACGGCGAACCAACCAGTCGGCAGGGGGTAGGGCGGGCAAGCAGGCGGCACCAGGCCAGCCAAGGTGAGGTGTATACCAGCAGGCAAAGGGAGGGGATGGTGATTGAGGGCACTGACCTGCAGCGGCAGAGGGGTGATGGGGGGGACGAGGCCAGCCACTCGCCAGCCAGCGCTGTCGCTTAATTGGCCCACCAGGTCGCCTCCAACAGATGGAGGCCAGACTGCAGCCATCAGTCAGACATCCCCTGAGGGCTCCTGGGCTGCAAGAGGGTGCAGGCTGGGCCGAGGGGCCCCCCCCCCCGCCCCACCAAGCCTCTAGTTGAGGTATAATAGCATAGGGTAAAACTGCCCCCTTTAAACTGCTCAACAAGCTTTGATAAATGGTTAAGGTGTTGATTAGAAAAAAAAAACAGAAGTGTTTTCAAACATTAGGCTTGTCACTTACTAACTTTGTGACTGTGGTGAAGTATCTAAGATATTGTAAGCCTGTTTGCTTATCCTTAGAATGATGTAAATAATAATATCTACTTTATAGTTGTTGTTGTTAAACATAATTTCTAGCAAAATAAATTAGGACACCAAAATAATACTTCTGTAGACTTTGTGTTTGTGTATGTGTGCCCAGAAAGAGTTAATAAAAAGTCAATGTTCCCAATGGAGGCACTAGGACAACCTTGATGATTAATTAACTGCTACAGTAAAGGGGATTTTTAATTGATGTGCTTAATTAATTTAACTGATGAGCTAAACAATGCTGTATGTCGTGGAAAGTGAGGTGGGGCAGGAAACTCGAGTTTTCAGTGTTCATAGTTCTACTTCATAACACCAGGACTTCCATTTCTTTCCTGTGCCATACATACTTTATATAACTCCTTGTCCTCTTTAGTTTTTCTCCTTATTGGAAAGAAGGGACTTTGTCAGGGTTGGTATTTTATCCAAGCTGCTATGAAAATATTATTTCTCTATTTGATGACTAACTTTTTCCCTATCCCAACTTCTCTCTGTTTTTCAAACCTCTTGACATACCACTGGTTAGTAGATATATGTTTATCAAATATTTGTTTCAAAATTTTACATTTGTTTCATTTTGTTATAGTATGTATAGAAAAGAAGAAGTATATTAAAGCTGAGGTCACAGAATCTTCTGAAATTGAAAAAAAAATGCTTACATCTTCATTTTTCTATGAAAAAGAATTAGAAGTTTCAACTTCCAATTGAAAATAAAATAATAACATCTGAAAATAAAATAATAACACAAAATTAGGTAAAACTAACATAGTTTTTAAATTATGATAAGCATTGTGTATAAGAGTTCATGAATATGTAAATTTCCTGGTTGGGGAAAGTAAAACTTGGTTTAATAGTTCTGAAAAACCATTTGTCAATATTCATTAAAAGCTGTACAATTGAGTATATTCCTTCACTGTATGATTGCTAGGAATTTATATTAATAAAATATTAATGTATCTTAGTGAAATAATTACAAAGATATTGAACTTAGAAAAAATTTACAATAGTGAAATTAATAACTTTGTTAAATAAAAAAACTCCATATTCATAAAATGGAAGATGATCATCAGCCACTAAAATTAAAATAGATGGAAAGAAAGAATATAATCAGTGAAATTTAATGATCTCTAACCTTCTGAATTCCTAAAAGGTGAGTTATCTCTTTCCTAAGAAGAGAGGGGCAAATGATGGTCCATATGGCCCCTCTCCCAAAACCTAGGAAATACCATTTGAGACTTAAGATGATAAAAAGGCTGTGAGGGAGATCTTTTGTCTGTGATGAAAGTAATCATCTCTGGCATATGTGCCTGCCCTGGAAGAAAGTACCCATGAATATTGGTGAAGGCCACTACCAAAATAGTGCAGAAGTGAAATTATTTATAGCCACATTATGCAAGTGACTTTTGGAAAGCCTAAGGATTTCAGCATTCAAGATCTTCATACTTTCAAGGGGGAAAAACCATGCTTCAGTGACAGGGACTTAAGGGATAAAGAGAATATAGTTGGCTGGAGAGTCAGATTGGGGAAACAGCCTAGAGAAAATTCAAAATTGGAAATTTAATCCTCACATGGGTGCCTTTAAGCAAAGTCATTCCCTGCTACCAATCCAGTTGTGGGAGACCTACCTATACCTATTAACTGATGCAAATGAGCTGTGATTGAGTCAGGGTCTAGATAAAGAATAATCCTTATACTGAAATTGTGTCTAAGAAAAAGTTTCTAGTATAGTCTCAGATTGCCCAAACACAGCAATCTGCGAGCCGGGGAAAAATAATTCTTACTCAGTGGCATTGCTATTTCTGTGTACGTGACTTTTCTACAGAATCTAACTCTATCTTTCAACTCATGTCACACTCTTCAGAGAGGAGTTAAGGCACTAGGCCAGGAAATGCATTTTCTTTGCTGGATATAGAGACTTACTAGAAATAGATATAACAAGGTATTAAATAAGGTTTGTACTTTTTACACCTCCCGCCCCCCTGCAGTTTTAAGAAAGACATACACGTGTTGACCTAAAGGAATGTTTTTTTACAAAGTGGACAGTGGATCCTTCATGGTCACCACGTGTTGCCCAGGGGATGCTCATAATGTGCAGAATGTTGCAGAAATAATTAAACACATGGAAGTTCATGTGAATCATCTGCTGGCATTAAGCGGTGGAGATGCATGAAAGAGGAAATGGAAAAGAGAGACATAGAGGAAGATCAGAGAGATTCAAACTATGAAAAGAACTGTTAGCTTTGAAGAGTAAGGGGACTCAGCCAGGGAATAAAAAAAGCCGCTAGAAGCTTGAGCCAGGGGTCAATACAGATTTAGAGCTCATTAAGAGTTCAGGGCTGGGGGTGAAGAGGAGGAAGTGGGAGATATCTGTCATACTATCAACAATAAAAATATATGAAAAAATTAGAGAAAATAAAATAAAAAGTATTTGCCAGATACCCTCTACCCCCCAAAAGAAAGACAGAGTTCAAGGACAGGAGAGAAATTTAGAGGTCATTTTTCTTAGAGGAGATGAGTGAAACTATTGGACTTGTGCCACAGAAAGAATATATCCAAGAGTGGATACTGGAGGGAGAGAAAAGCCTGGCGCAAAATGTAGAAAACGGAACATTTTTTAAAAAGACCTTAATGAATGTCAAGGAAAATGAGGCTATTTAGTTTGGTGAGTGACCTTTACAGCAATTTGCTTTAGTGGAGTCATGGGAGTAGACAGTTTCACAGCACTTCAACCGCAGGGTACTAAGGAAGAACTAGGTGATATAAAAATAAATATCGTATTTATTGTTAATTCAATAATTTATCTGAAAGAGCTTAAACAGTAGCTATAAACAGTAATGAGATTTTAATACAGCTAGTATCTCAGAAACAATGAGACAATAACGATGGGACCCATTACCCTTAAAATAAAACACAGAAAACAAAGAAACAAGCTTACTGAAGTCAAGTTAAATAATAACATGAGCCACATATTTAAAGTGCTGTTAATTTTGTTTCTCACCAATAGATTTCTATGTAAGTGATATTCAATGGATAAAATGTTGACACAGTATTACATTACAATCATAACAATATCCAGTGATTAACAACTTCAAAGCTTTTGCACATCTGAGAAGTGAGTGCTCAGGTTAATTTTATCTTCTGCCAGCATGTTTTTATAAGAAATGTGGCTGTGTCTATCTTAACAATTGTTTTCTGTGTCTTGAAAAAGTATACTCTACATTTTAAATGTTGTATATTAGTGAATTTATATATATATAAAATCTCCAATGTTACTATTTTTTGTTTTGTATATATTGAAGAAAATTCTTTAAAAGGTACAGCCCTATCAGATATTAAATATTTATGGTAAAAAAATGTTTTAGGTCAGTGCTGTCTAGTAGAGATATAATGTGAAGACCATATGTAATTTTATCCTTCCTAGTGAAACCAAAAATATGGGTGTTTTGAGTCCGAGTTCTTGTCTCAGGAAAATTGAAGTCGTCAGACAAAAATATTTAGCAGAACCAAAGTTTACTGAGAGCATCCACGCGAATTAAAGTCTATTAGTCCTTGTGTGGAGTCCCCATGGCCATAGCCACGTGGGCGCAGGGGATGTGCTCCCCTTGAACAGGAGCCTCAGGAATCCATTGTGCACTGTGCCAGGGGAGAAGGGACAAAGGCTTTTAATTTAGGGATCAGAGTCAGCCTTGTTGGCTGCAAGCTGCCTGTCTTAGCAATATCCATACATTTTAAAACTCATGTCTCCCACACACGCCCTTCCCATCCCAGTTGGGCTGTCTTAGTAATTCCACCTCACAGGGTTCCTGCTCCCATAGTCCCGTCCCTATCTACCTAGCTTCTTTCTGTCTCACGAGTAACTACATTTTAACACTATGAAAAATAAGAGGTGAAATTAATTTTAATATATATTGTACTTAACCCAGTATATTCAAAGTACTATAACTTCAATACATAATATAAACATGTTTAATGAGATCTTTTTCATTCTTTTTTTCAAATGTCTTCAAAATTTAGTGTGTATTTTACACTTAGCAGATTTGACAATGATTCCAACTCAGCAGAGATATTGCTACAAAGTACTGGCAAGGATGTGGAAAAAGAGAACCCTAGTACACTGCTGGTGGGAATGCAGACTGGTGCAGCCACTGTGGAAAACAGTATGGAGTTTCCTCAAAAAATTAAATATGGAACTACCATTTGACCCAGTGATCCCACTTCTAGAAATGTATCCTAACAAACTCAAAACACCAATCAGAAAGAATGTATGCATCCCTATGTTCATAGCAGCACAATTCACCATAGCTAAGATCTGGAAACAGCCCAAGTGCCCATCAGTAGATGAGTGGACAAAAAAAGCTGTGGTACATTTATACCATGGAATACTATGCAGAGTAAAAAAGAATATCTTAACCTTTTGTGACAGCATGAGTGAACCTGGAGATTATTATGCTAAGTGAAATAAGCCAGCCAGAGAAAGAGAAATACCAAATGATCTCATATGTGGAACATAATGAACAAAATAAACTGATAAACAAAAGAGAAATAGAGGCATGGATATACTGAACAGAATGCCAGTTGTCAGAGAGAAGGGGGATGAGGGGACTGGATGAACGAAAGTGAAGGAATCAGCCAAAACACGATAGATAGATAGATAGATAGATAGATAGATAGATAGATAGATAGATAGATAGATATCACATATAGACACAAACAAGAGTGTGGTGATAGCCAGAGGGAAAAGGGGTGAGGCCTTGGAGAAGGTGGGCAAAGGGGTGGGGGTAGGGCAAAATGGGGACAGAAAGAGACTTTGCTTGGATGCAGTGTGCAGATGGTATTTTATTGAGTTGTACACTTGAAACCTGTATGATTTCAGAAACCAACGTCACCCCCAATAAATTCAATTAATGTAAGTAAGTAAGTAAATAAATAAATATTGGCATGCTCTCTCTGGATTCAAATTGGAATTGCTCTCCCTCTTAACAAGTGATGCTGAATTTACCTATACTTTGGGACACACAGAAAAAAAACCTAGTTTGTCTTTGACTTCATACTGCTTCCAACTATACAGGCAATTTTCATATTTATTATCCCTGACTCATAATCACTTCTGTAGATTAAATATTTGTATCCCCAAATTCCTGCATTGATATCACAGGTTATATGATTCTGGCTATTGTCTCTTGAATGTGCTACAATGTCTCTTATGTTCTCCTAGCATTCATAACAAATCCAACAGTCCTACTGTGCTTCTAGAGTGGAAGATTTTCCTTGGCTGGCTCTGTTTTGTGTTTGCATAGTCTCACTTGCAGCAACTCTGCAGGCTTGCACACTACCATGTTGGAAGTTTCAGATATAAATGCTGTAAGAAGAGCAAGGTGGGAGTCATTCACAGTCCGATTTCCTGGGGCACTTCAGGAGAATCCACTTAAATTTTGTGTTCAATTGTATAATGAAGTGTTAAGTGTCTCATCAGCTGCCCTCCTCCTGCTCACATTGCACCTAGAAGAGTGTAGGAAGAATTAATATCATTAAAATGTCCATACTACACAAAGCAATCTATAGATTCAAGACAATTCCTATCAAAATATCAATGGCATATTTCACAGAACTAGAGCAAATAATTTAAAAATTTATGTGGAACCATAACAGACCCCAAGTAGCCTCAGTAATCTTGAGAAACAACAACAAAGTTGATGGTATCATGCTACTTGATATCAAACTATACTACAACACTATAGTAATCAAAACATCATGGTACTGCCCTGCCAGTGTGGCTCAGTAGTGAGCATCAACCTATAAACCAGGAGTTCACAGTTCAATTCCTCATCAGGGCACATGCCTGGGTTGCAGGCTCCATCCCCAGTAGAGCACTTTATCTTGAATATTTATTCTTTGTTTCTATCTCTCTCTCTCTCCCTCTCCCTTCCTCTCTGAGATCAATAAACATTTTTTTAAAAAAAACTGCAGATGTTGTCAAAGCATTTTTAAACAAAAACAAAACAAGTTTCAAAAAATAACAAAGAAACAAAAATTTAGCATATATCTATTTATGTTGGGCTGAAGATTTAAGGTTGGTGAATATTTAGCAAATGTCTACTTTAATGCTCTCAATTCTAATGCTTTTTCTATTCTTTTTCCCTCCCTCAGAATTGTATTGGCCTAACTCTGCTTACAAAAGTTGTTTTCATGTTTCACCCCTCTTTAGATATAATACTAGCTCTTCTGAAGCCTGCTGGCGTTGTTCACCATAATGATTTGTATTCTCAGCTCACTAATTTGCTTGCCTATTGCCAATTTCATCATGAAAGAAGAAAACATGTTTTCAAAGAGAAAGGGTGAGAGAGAAGGCAGGGGGATGGCAAGAAGCACACAGACAATATGGTACTGTGAGCGCTTCAAGCATTTCCTCTTTCCATTAAGGACAAAAAATATGAGATAGTTCTCTTCAATATATTGAAAGACAACGAACTCATTTATGTAAAGGCCTCTTATTATCAGATTTTTGTTTGCATAATTGTAAGGAGTTGAACTGGCAGGACTGTAGCCACTCACATTACTTTGAAATGCAGATTGGCTTTGCATTATGTAAGACACAGGATCCTGAAATTAGGCCACAGTCCCTGGGGGTGGTGGGAACTATAACTCAAGAAGAACATTTGACAGCTGCAGTAGCTGTTTTCAAATGTTTCCACAATATCAGTTTTTAAAACAAACAGAAACACACTGTGTTCAATAAATCTAATTAGCAAAGCGGCCTCCTAACACCTTGCTAGTATTTTCCTTGCAGTAGCCTTCCAAAAAAATTAAAACGTGCATTACCTGGCCATATTCAATTCCACCAGGGATAAATTTTAGCACTTTGGTTATAATTATTTCCTGAGAGAGTATAAAGTAACCATTATATAGAAAATTATAGAAGCATGCATAAACAATGAACTTAACTATACACACATGCTATATATATTGTCATAGATTCTACTTTCCCCTCTTTTTCTCTTAATCCTGAGCAAATCAGGCCTTGCATATTGAGTTATAATCTGGTCTCTTTAACTTTGTATAAAAAATGGATTATTTATTCTAGGAGGTGATATTGCACAGTGATTAAAAGTAGGAGCAAGACAAACCTGGACTCAAATCTACATTCTGCACTCATTAGCAGTGTAATCTTAGACTAGCTAGTTCATAATTTTGAACCTCAGATTCTATCTATAAACTCTGAACAATAATAACACTGTATTCATAAGTGTTCTGGTGTAAATGAATGAGACCTGCCTTTCAGACACATAGTAAGAACTCAATGAATGCAGACCCATTTCTATTTACCTCCATTAAGCTCAGAGTAACAAGTGTAGGGCAGCAAGAACACAGGGGCCCCAAAGAAAAAAGGATGGAAAATTAAACTGAATGGTCCCTATTGGATTTTCAAAGTAAATATTAAATGGTTGCAGCCATTATGAAATTTTCTTTACATACAAGGGCCTCATTTCCTCATGCAGTGATATAAAGTCATGAGGTGCATTACTACTAGCATTGCTGATTCAGTTACTCAGTGATATCATCAGAGATATTATTTTTTCTATTTTAGTTTTACTATTTTCAGCTTTTAACTTTTGCTCTTCTACATTTAGTCTCATGCTTGTAACATGACTAGGCTGAAACTACCATGTCTTCCATGTTCAGTATAGGAAGAAGTGGGGTGTGTGTGCTGT
This sequence comes from Myotis brandtii, assembly GCF_000412655.1. Classification (NCBI taxonomy): domain Eukaryota; kingdom Metazoa; phylum Chordata; class Mammalia; order Chiroptera; family Vespertilionidae; genus Myotis; species Myotis brandtii. Next base: position 5,295,413 of record NW_005365325.1, read on the forward strand.
ATGTGGGAGACAAATAATTCTGCCCCTTCTCTTTAGAAAAGATGATGATTTCACACTTCTCTATAAAAGACTTTCACTGATATCTTATTGTCCAGATCTGGATCAAACTGTTACTACTGGCTAGGAAGAAGAGCAAGTTTTCAACTGGGAAAATTGCTACCTGCAACAAAATAAAGCTTATGTTCACAGGAAAGATGGGAGAGGGTGAACATTGAGTGTACTATTTTAGTGCCTGCCATAGTAGTTATAGGGAGGAGAGCTTTTCCCTTCTTTCTTTCTAAGTTCTTTGGCTGGTCTAATAATCTGACCAAAAAAAGAAGAAGAAGAAAAAAAAAAGATTAGCGGGATGAAAACAAAATTCATTTTGCAGGGAGCTCATAAAGCTGTGACCAAAGCAGGCCGCTTTTATACCCTTTAAACAAATAAAAAATACCTTTGTGCAGAATTGACAAGACAAAGAAGGTTGAGCTTGGGGAGTAAATTAGTGAAGCAACAAGGTTTCTTTATACAGCCTTCTAGGCTATAAATTCTCCATCTCTGGTGATAAGACTGTCTCTCTACTTCCTGGAAGAGGGAAGGCACCTCTCACATGGAAGGTTTTTTCTCCTGCTTTTTGGGGTCAAAGGAGGGTCAGAGTGTCTTACAGCAGCTGTTTCTTAGGCAACATTAATCAATATGCCAAAGTGGTATTTTTGGTTGGCATATTCTGTTTCCCCTTATAGTCAACAATAGAAATGTCAGAATGGTGTTAGACTTATATTACACACATTTTATGGTTTGGTGATTACTCTTCTAATATTTAAGCAATGCCAGTGAAAATGGAGGAGTAAGAAATTCTTCTCTTCCATAAAAGGATCAAAGAACTGACATAAGCTGCCAAAGTCAACTTCTTTGGAACTCTGTAAATTAACCAATGTTTTGCAGCAACCTGAGGAGCACTTACAGAACAAATAAAAATAAAGTGATTTTCACTAGGAATAGCAAATTTTGTATCATTGTTCCTTACATGGTCCCATTCCACTTTCCAGCTCAGTGGCAGCCATGACAATAACAGCCCCCATTCCCAGAACCAGAGGTTTTAGAACCAACATCATTTTCAAAGAATTGCAATCATTTGTCTGGCCTGTCTGGTGGCTTCCTGAGAGATTGATTCAAGAGGTATGTCTTTATTCCATTGATTTCTAGGGAGAGGGAAAGACAGAGAGAAACATTGATGTGAGAGAAACACATTGATTGGTTGCCTCCGGGGAGGAGCCTGCAACCAAGATACATGCCTTTGACCAGAATCAAACCCTGGACCCTTTGGTCCGCAGAATGAAGCTCTAGCACGAGCATGTCAAACTCATGACCCACGGGCTGCATGCCTTGTTTATTTGGCCAGTGTTAGTCTTTGAGTTTACATGCTTGCTCTAGCATGTCTTTATTTTAATCACATCAGAGATGGCCGTGTGCTAAAAGTGCTTGGGGAATGAGGAAAGGTGTCAAAGCATTTGTAATCTAATGTTTATGGCACTATTGTCTGGGGCAGCAGATAATTCTTAGGGAAAGCAATAGACCCCTGAGGCTAGGGAATTTTCACATATAAAATTTCTAATGCTCATTGAATTCTGCTGGGTAGATCATATCAAGTCCATTTAATATAGTAGTTACCAGTCAGAGTGCTTGAACCTCCCTCTACCCTCCACTGGTCGGAAAGCTTGCCAGGAGCCAGGAGCCAGGAGCCCACCTACCCCCACTTCTAGCCATGATAAAATAGACAAATTGAGGACACAGCTCAACTATAGCCAAACATTAGGATAATCAATGACCTATTTATTACAAACCTGTCATGAAAACATGAACTATCAAATTCGATAATATTTCTTGGATATTTTTTTCTAAAAAACACCAAAGAAATGGTGTCATTTAGCAGTTAAGAGTGGAAGTAGAAAGAAGCAAAGGAAGACTAGGGAGGATCCATAGATGAGAGCTGAATAACTATGAATAACAACTAAAAAACACCAAAGAAATGGTGTCATTTAGCAGTAAGAGTGGAAGTAGAAAGAAGCAAAGAAAGACTAGGGAGGATCCATAGATGAGAGCTGAATAACTATGAATAACAGCAACTCAGATATAGAAAATACATGTAACTGGTAGATGAGTGTGATCGATCAGAAAAGAGAGAATATGAAACAGATTTAGTTATGTATACCCACATGTGGCAGATTCTGAACAGAAGCTCCAAGTAACTACCAGAGTCGAGGTGCCTCTGACAACCTTGAATCTAGAAACAACCAGCAACTTCTATTTGTCAGGAACCCTAAATTTTTAGGTCAAGATTCAGTAAATTCAGCATGATTTGAGTTGACCTGAGGATGCCTACACAAAATAGCTCAGTACAGGACTCAAATAGCATAATGTATATTTCTAAAGGATTAGTCCATAAATCTGTGAGGTTCACATTTAGTAAGTTCATTGTAGTGTTAGATATTTTTTAGTTTATTTGAATGATTTGGGTTTAAACAAATACTAAACCTGTATAAAATCAAGTGAACACTAATGTTTTAGTCATCTGTTATAGAAAACAGAAATAATATGAAAAATCAATAAAACTTTATACTTAATACTTTATACATCTTCAAGATACTTTTTTAACTTCATCTCACAAGGTATATTTATTCAGTGATATAAAAGAAAAACATACTTATTTTTGCTTCTTTCTCTCAATTAATTTAAAAACATAAATAGTATTGTTCAATTTCATAACCAGCAACTAAAACAATTAGCTTTTTTTCAAAGTTTATCACCTATCTGTAAAGCATGAGAATTTTCACTTACTAAATTGGTTTAAAGTAATATTTTCCAAGTTCTGGTGGCATATCTGACTGAGGAATTCTAGAAATGTTGTATGCATCATTGAAATCAGTCCACAGCTACAGAGAATGGCTATGTAAGTTGAAGAATATCATTAGGAAAGTGTTTAAAAAAGAAGAAGTAAAGAAAAGTTCTAGCTGGACTCTATACTTTTTATTTGATTTTATAAAAATAAATAATTTGACACACTAAATAATTTTAGTTGACACACTAAATAATTCAGAAGATTGAGTAAAGATACTGTGTCTTCTTGAGATTTAAACTTATGGTATTTTATTTAGTGTGTCAACAATTTTCCTTTTATAAGTTTTGCAATTTATATATTATGCCAACCAATTTGTTTTATTATGTTACCTGAATTTAACTGGCAGATCCCTCCAAATAGCAATAATATTAAAAGCTAACACATATAGGACACTGCATATGTCAGTTATTAAACTCTTTAACAATTAAAATAATCCTTACAATATATACAGAAAACTGACACACACATAAAGTAACTAGAGGCCCAGTGCATGAATTCGTGCACAGATGGGATCCCTCAACCTGGCTGATGATCAGGGCCAATCAGGGGGCTGACCTACCAGGGGAAGAGACTGCGGGAGGTTGGCTGGCCATGGGAGGTTGGCTGTGGGAGCGCACTGACCACCAGGGGGCAGCTCCTGCATGCTCCTGCATTGAGCATCCCCCCCCCCCCAATGGTGGTCAGTGCTCATGGCAACTGGTCAACTGGTCATTTGGTCACTTCGGCTTTTATATATATAGATTAGTCCTGATGTTATACCAACTAAAAGATGAAGCTGGAAAATTTATAGTTATAAACACCTATATTAGAAAAGAAGAACTATCTAATATCATTAATTTAAGCCAACATTTCAGAAAGCAATGAAAAAAGAGCAAGTGAAACCCAAACTAAGAAGAAAATAATAAATAGCAGAGCAATCAAAATTGTAGAAAATAGAGAAAACATATGGAAAATCAATAAAACTAAAGTCAGTTCTTTGAATAGATCAATGAAATTGATAAACCTTTAGTTAGACTGACAAAGATAGAGAGATGAATATACAAGTTACCAAAATCATCAATAAAAATGGGGCTTTACTAACATTCTTACCAAAATTTAAAAGGTTATCAGGGAATATTTATGAATAATTTATCCTAACAAATGACACTACTCATATAAAAATGGACACATTCCTAGAAGACACCTATCTCAAGAAGAAATTAAAAAATTGGCTAGATATATAACAACTAAAGAAATTGAATTTATAATTTAAAATCTTTCCACAAAGAAAAGTTTGTCACTAGGTGTGTCACTGGTGAATTCTAACAAATATTTAAGAATGAAGTAATACCAATTCTACATAAAATATTTCAAAATGTGCAGGAGGAACCATTTCTTAATTTATATTAAGAAAACAGACAAAATGTTACAAAATAAAAAATACTAGACATATACTTCATGAACACAGATATAGAAATCTTTAACAAAACATTAGCAGATCAAATCTAGCAACATATGGATTAAAAATGGTGGCAGAGTAGGAGGATGCTGCAAGGACATGCTCCCAGGAACAAGCTGGAATTACAACTGAAATATGGAAAGTCTTCCTGAATAATCAATGGAAAACTCACAAGAACCCTGTTACCCAAGGACCAAAGGTAGAGGCCACATAGACACTGGTAGGCAGGGCAGAGGCATGCTGGGCACCCACAGATAGCAACTGAAGTCCTGGAGAGATATCGCAGCTGTAGGGGGTGCCACTGAGAAATCTGGGATCCAATTCCAAAGCTGGGCTCCCCAGCAGAGAGCACCAAACTGAGGATACCCACATAACATCAGGCTGTGAAAAGCAGTGGGGTGCTATCTTCCAGAAAGTGGCAGCTAAAGGTTCAAGCACCCTCTTAAAGGGCAAATGCACAAAAATTCCCTGTGGAGCCACCCACCTTGTGCTCTGGCAGAGGGAGGGTGAAGTGGACTGGAGCTGTGGGAGCAGAACCCAGGACTGGGAACCCGGGGGATAGAGCTCAGAAGGTAGACACCCCAAGTTTCCTGGGGTGAGTCATTCCTCACACAGCAGAGGACATCTTTCCCATATAGACATCTGCCTCGCCTGGAGGGGAAGACAGTCTACACACCCTATTGGAAAACACCTTGCCCAGAGCTCAGATAGACACCCCAAGTTTCCTGGGGTGAGTCATTCCTCACACAGCAGAGGACATCTTTCCCATATAGACATCTGCCTTGCCTCCTGGGAAGACAGTCTACACACCCTATTGGAAAACACCTTGCCCTGAGG
>NW_005365325.1:5301917-5308849 GCF_000412655.1 Myotis brandtii
AAAAAAAAAAAAGACTAAAGGAGTTCATCACCACCAAGCCAGCATTACAAGAAATGCTAAAGGGATTGCTATAAGGGATTGCTGAGAAGGAGAAACAGAGAGAGAAACCTAGCCATACAGAATTATAATGGCTATAAATAAGTACCTTTCAATAATAACCCTACATGTAACTAGATTAAACGCTCCAATCAAAAGGTGTAGAGTAGCTGAATGGATATAAAAATATGACCCAACTATAGGCTGTTTACAAGAGACCCACCTCAAAACAAAAGACACACACACGGGATGAAAGTGAAGGGATGGAGAAAAGTTTTCCACACAAATGGAAAAAAGCAACAACAACAATACTCATATCCAACAAAATAGACCTTAAAAGCATCATGCTAAGTGAAATAACCCAGTCGGAGAAAGATAAACATCATATGATCTCACTCATTTGTGGAATATAATGAACAACATAAACTGATGAACAAAAATGGAGCCAGAGGGGGGAAAATACTCTAGAATATCATAGAAGTAATCCTGTTATTGTAGATTTTTAATATTTCCTACAACTCTTGTGATATCACACTATGTCAGTACAGTTTTGGTAATATTATTATACTTAAAATCCTTTTATTCTTGAAATATTAATGTTTATTGCATAAAATATTAGTATATGTAAGATCGTTTTTCTTGAATAATTGATGTGTATTGCAAGTAACATTATCATATTTAAAATCATTTTTCTTGAGATATTATTGTTTATTGCATGTAACATTATTATATTTAAAATCGTTTTTCTTGAAATAAAAAAAAAAACTAAAAAAAAAGCAGTGGTACATTTACACAATGGAATACTACTCAGTTGTGAAAAAGAAGGAAATTTTCTTTTGTGGCAGCATAGATGGTCCTATAGAGTATTATGCTTAGTGAAATAAGCCAGTCAGAGAAAGACAAATACCATATGGCATGTAACATTATATTTAAGATTGTTTTTCTTGAAATATTAAGGTTTATTGCATGTAACATTATTATATTTAAAATTGTTTTTCTTGAAATAAAAAAAACTGAAAAAAATCTAGCAACATATGAAATGATTACATACTAATACCAAGTTAAATTTATCCCAAGAATACAAGGTGCATTTGTCACCTGAATATAAATTAATGTAATACATAATATTAACAGAATAAAGGATAGAAACCACATGAAAATCTAAAATGACCTAAAAAATTGAAAAATTTCAACATCCATTCATGATAAATACTATAAGCACTTTATAAATAAAAGTAATTTTTTTTCCAAACTAAGAAGGAACATCAACAGAAAAACTATAACCAACATAATAGTGAAAGACAAAATGTTTTCCTTCTAAGTTCAGGGACAAGGCAAGAATTTCTTCTCTCACAATTTCTGTTTAACATTAGCACTAGATGGTCTACCCAGTGTAATAAGGCCATCAAGTGAAATAAAAGTCATAAAGATTAGAAAGAAAGCAGTAAAACAGGCTTTATTCAAAAAAGAAGTACTCTCATTGATAAAAAAAAATCCTTAGGAATCTACAAAAATACTAATATCTGAGTTTAGTGCTATTGCAGCATAAGAGATCAATATATAAAAATCATTGCATTGCTGTGTAACTAGAATAATGTATTTCAAAAATGAAATTAGGATGACAATTGCATTTCTAATAGCATCCGAATTAATAAAATGCTTAAGAAAGAAACTAGCAAATGAAGTGCAAGACTTATACATAAAAACAACAAAACATTGCTGAGAGAAATTAAGTAAGATCTGACTAATGGGAGAGATACACCATGTTCATGGATTGTGAAGATTCATTATTGGATAGCAATTCTTCCAATGGGATGTATAAACTCAATGCAATCCCTATGAAAATCCAAAAAGACTACTATGTAGAAATTGACAAGCTGATCTAAAAATTAGCATATTGTTACAGTGGGGGTATCAGGTGTAACAGTAAAATATACAATTCAGTGGTCTCTGTCAAGAGTGATTTTGCCCCCACCTCCCTTGTACATTTTGGGTGATCATAACTGGGTAGGGACTAGAAATGGTCCTAAGCATCCTATAATGCATAGGGCTGTCTCCAACAAAAGAAAGTATTGAGCCCCAAAGGTTAAGTCGGGGTATCCTAGCCCACCAGAGCAAACAGATCTAGTAATAGAGAAGAAAAAAGCCTTTTAACCTTGCCAAGTGTCTTGATGAATACTGTCCACTCTATCTAGACAAAAATTCTGGTATTATATTACATGTCTGACAAATTTCTTTTCATGGATACTTTCTTCCAATATTCATTCAACTCATCATGGTCACATCCTGCCAGAATGAAATCTAGTTACCTTTGCTAATGTCTGCACTAGATATTAAACCTAATTTTAAAAAAATCATATTGTGGGGAAATGAATTTTTTTCTTGCATTTTGAAGCCTCTCTGTATACTGAAATCTTGTATTTTAGTTTAAAGTGTTTTTAAATGGCTGACTTACATTGGCATTTTTATGTATCAAAGTGGTGATTTATCATCTTTCTTCCTTTATGTTTATTAAACAACACAAATGCCCCCAAGTCCAGAACTGCTTTTTAATTCAAATCCATGAGTCTCTGTGCTTCTGGGCTTCTCAGAGACCAGATTGCTTCAGGAGATTGGTGTCAACATGCAATAGTAAAATTGATCAACTGCATCTAAACTGAAAAATACACATTTGATTTTCTTCTACAAAGTGATTATTTGGCTCTGAGGTAAAAGGCAACTCATATTTATAGAATGCAATATGTATAATATGTTATTTAAATATTCATCTAATAGAAAACGATGCATCTCAAGTTTGGATATTATGATTCAGATATAAACTCCAGTGTGTGGGTTTTCACCACACCACCAAGCAATTATTTGACACCATATGAGTTTCCTACAATTCATCTCAGTTCTGACACTATTTACCCAGAGATAGCATCAAATCTCGCAGGTTAAGGGCTCAGCCCTTAACAATTCTTGCCTTGTCCCAGGGATTTTTGTCCAGATGGCACATCCTCTCCCTCACTTTACATGCCAATCGCAAGCCCAGGCTATAGATCACATGTTCCAAAGACCCCTCTCCTTGGATATGATTAATTTGCTAGAGCGATGCATAGAATTCAGGAAAACAGTTAACTTACTAGATTACTGGTTTATTACAAAAAAATTTCCAACCCTCTAATCACATGGTTGGTTCTCTGACAACAAACCCTCATCCTTAGGTGCTTTCCAAAAAATCACCTCATTAATGTAAACTGGGGTGTAGTTAAAAGGGGTTGTTATGAATATTAAGATACCTTCATCACTTTTACCACTTAGATAATTGCAAGGGTTTTAGGAGCTCTGTGTGAGGAATAGGAACAAAAAACAAATATATATTCCTCATTATAAATCACATCATCACAGATATAAAAATAAAAATTCCTATCTTAGCAAACCAATAAAAATTAAAGTTCTGTAGCAAAATTTCATATAGCACACAAAATAACATGAGAAGTACTTCCCAAGGTATTTTGCTGTACACCCACTTGGATTTTGAATCAAGGCTTGAATTTGTTAGCCATGACAAACTGAAGCACATACTCAGTATCAGAACAACTTTTAATTCACTTAATGATTATCAGAGCTTACAAAAAGCCATCATTTTTTTCTCTAGCTCTATTATGATACTTTCTTGACATCATTATTGTATTAAGGGTAGTTTTCTTTTCACAGTATTCTTTTCTTTACAAATAACTGGATAAAATGCAGCCTGTTAGAAATTACTGACTATGTCATTTACAAAACCTATAAGTTTCATTGATTATCTGATTCTATAGTTTCCTAAAGTTACCTCCTCAATGATGAAAGTCTGCCAGGAGGCATAGTAGTATAAGCTTTTGATAAGATATCTAAAGGGAAAATATTTAGCCTGGACAGCGTTGCTCAGTGGTTGAGCATTGGCCTATGAACCAAGAGGTCACAGTTTGATTCCCAGTCAGAGCACATGCCCGGGTTGGGGGTTTCATCCCCAGTGTGGGGCGTGCAGGAGTCAGCCATCAATGATTCTTCTCATCATTGATGTTTCTATCTCTCTCTCCCTTTCCCTTCCTCTCTGAAAACAGTAAAAAATATATTTAAAAAAAATAAAGGGGAATTATTTCATTATGATCCACTTGGGACTCAGTTTTAAGACTTCACAGTTGAGAGGTAATTTCATTTGCTTTCTTCTACTTGTAAGCCAGTGTTTTAATAAGTGATTATTGCAGGATGCTGCAATGACAGTCCCCAAATTTCTTTCCAGCAGATGTGATTGAAGAAATGTCATCTCGTTCCTGCTACTCCTCATCTTAACTAAAACCTACTTTCCCCAGGACCATAGCCACAGTCCCTTCTTTTCCCAGTGGAAGATAGTAATGGAAATAGCTACCATTTGTTGAAGTATTACTAGTATCCAGACTTCTTCTCAGCATTTTATAGACATTGCTTCTTTTATCAGAACAACAATCTTCTAATTTTGACATTTTCACCCTAATTTTATAGGACCTGAGACTCACAAGACCTTAATAAGTTCTTTGACACTAGAAACATTGTAGGAACATTTGTGTTGAACTTGCCTTAGCCACTGAGTTTCCCTCTCCCTGCATATCACAACACCATCAAGTGGAGGAGATGTCAGTCTTTTCCTGTCCATTAGTACTGCTTCCTGTTCACCATGCCTCTACCCCCATGTATAAGAATAATGTTTTTAAATATCATGTCATCCTGCTAAGCTTCTATCATTTCACTAGAGGGCCCGGTGCACGAAATTTGTACATGGGAGGGGGTCCCCTCAGCCCAGCCTGCACCCTCTCCAATCCGGGACCACTCAGGGGATGTCCTGGGGATCGGGCCTAAAACCGGCAGTCGGACATCCCTCTCACAATCCGGGACCACTGGCTGCTAACTGCTCACCTGCCTGCCTGCCTGATCACCCCCAACTGCCCCCACTGCTGGCCTGGTCACCCCCAACTGCCCACCTACTGGCCAGGTCGCCTCCAACTGCCTCCCCCGCTGGTGTGGTCACCTCTTACTGTCCCCCCACCAGCCTGGTCGCCTCTCACTGCCCCCCCTGCCAGCCTGGTCACCTCCAACTGCCCCGCCTGCCGGCCGGTTGCCCCATGCAACCTGCTGTTTGGTCATTTGGTCATCCCTCACTGCCCCCGTGCTGGCCTGGTCGCCCCACACAGCCTCTTTTGTTGTCTGTTTGGTTGTTTCGGTAGTGATGATCGCTTAGGCTTTTATATATATAGATTGCTTCATTTGTAAAATTCCTGGTTTATTTTACTACCTATGCTGAGTCTTTTCTTTGGCCTTGGATGATTTCAACATTCATATTGACAACTACTGTTTACATTCATACTAACATCTCTTAATTGCTCCTCCATGGTCCTGCACACCCACCCCAGCAAACTATAATCAGGGATGTGCCTAAACATTTTCATTAACCCAAAATGCTTGATTTATGAAATATTCAACTCCAACATCTCACTCATAACACAACTGATTGTTCCATCTCTGTTCCTTTACTATTTTTTCTTTATCTCATCATTATCTTCCATGTCTTGATTTCTTTGTTTTAATCTCAATCTATTAACAGCCTTGCTTTTTCAATTGTAATCTCAATATCACAAAGCAATAATAGTATAAAAATAACGCCATTTTTACTTTTCAACAGCTATGTATTTTATATATTATCACACTGAGGATTATAGAAGTGAGGTAAATCAGCCAAACTGACACAGGATGTGAGTGATACACTCAGGAATAGGAAACATGTCCCCCTATTTAATTCCAATGTCATGTTCTTTTCAGCACATCATGTGCCACAATAACAAAGATACAATCCTTATCTCTCATCTTTTTGTCAGATCTACTCTCACCTGTCCTGCAGAGTTCAACCTCTGAATCATTATTTACTCCAATGAAAATTGGTTCTTAGATGGAGAAAGTATGAAAAAAGATATTATAATAGTTTTCTGCCCTTCAAAAGGCATTTAGTACATAGTGTTTCATAATATTAAAAATTTGCAGGGAAAGCAAGCAGAAAAATGTCTAAAGATGCCACTTAGAGAAAAGATATGGAGAAATATCGCCATTAGTTCATATTTTTAATCAAATCCTATTCTCATTTATGTACTAAACTCTCACTTCAAACTCTAGTTTCCTCAAATCTCTGTCAACAAGTACATGTACAAACACATGCATGGAGACACACACATAGCACATCATCTTTCACCCCACCTCATGGGGAAAACTGAAGTATTCAGGTGGAGATTTCTCAATAGTCTTCCCTTCTTACTGTCCTATTATAGGAACCTACACTCAGCTCACAGCATTTTTACCTTTTCAATAGAAAAGGTATCTCTCTTCACTTGCATCCTGGGATTCTAACACCTCAGTATCTTGCACCATCAACCTATTTCTTTAGTAAATATATATATATATAGCCTGGTGCACAAATCCATGCACATTGAAAGGAAATTAATTAGAATAAAATTTTTATCACTATTCTCCCTTTCTCTATAATAGAAGTGTCAACCAAATTCACGATCGACAATAATAAGTTGAAACACATGTGTACGATTGGCACCAGCAAGCACTTTATATATGTATCATGCATATGTGTGTCAACTTAGCCTTTTATATATATAGAATAAACTTGCTTAATTAGACCTGTTTTCTGATTTAGCTAAACTTTTTCCAGCCCAGTGAAGCACCCCAACTTCTCTTTCAGGTAATTGTCAGCAACACAGCAGTAAATATCAACATGAAGCAGATTATTATTGTAGATCACGCAGGGAGAACAAAGGGTAAAATATTTACTGCAGCAGTATTTGACTATATTCTGCACAGTGAGAAAACCTGAAGTCATTTTCAAGGTCCACCATTTC
>NW_005365325.1:5308897-5393742 GCF_000412655.1 Myotis brandtii
TAAATCTCCATTTTCCAGCTAATGAAAAGAAAATAGGATTCCACCGAGTCTCCTATCTACCTACTCCAGGACTTCTGTGAGGATCAAATGAGATGAGGCACGGGAAAATGCTTCACGAATATTTTGGTAAAGTGTTAAATGTTTGCACCTGGCTATAAAGCAAGTCATGTTCCTGGGCTGAAGAAACTCCAAGGGGGCTAGTTGCCAGGGAGAGGAAACCAGGCATTGCTACGTGATATCATTACCCGGTGCCCACTGCGACTGTTTCTGTTTCCAGGCTGGGCTGGGCTATGGGCCTCATTTTGTGCCACAGGGTCTCAGCAGCATTGGCTACGATTTGGTGAGCTGTCACTCCGGGGTGGTGGCGGGGCCTGTGTCCCACTTGGGGGAAGCTGAGAGTTGGTTTGTTAGCGCCAGGTCCATGGTGCTGGCCTGTCCGCATCATGGCAGCTCCTGTGTTGAGCATCTGCCCCCTGGTGGTCGGTGCATGTCATACTGACCAATTGGTTGGATGGTCGGACACTTAGCATATTGTCCTTTTATATATACAGATATATTTTTCCCTGTTAGTTTTCACTGCCTCAAGGCACATGGAATTGTTACATACGTGTTGCCTGCAAGATAGAAAACAAAACTATGAGTGCTTGTTTTGTGGACCAGCTAAATATGAGATCTGGATTTAGGTTAAAGACTGATCAATTAAATCACAGCTTGAATTTATTTTCACTCTGAACTTACTTTCTTGTACTTTAACATTCTGCCTCTATGGCATGTGCATGCACTTCACATGATCCACATCTCTGCTTTCAATAAAGCCCAAGACTTATTTATTGGAATTAAATTATAAATTAAATTTACGGCATTAAATTGGTAATTCTGGCACCATACAGACTGTCACCCAGCTAAATTGAACTATAATTCAGAGACAATTCTATTTGTAAAGAACATTGTCATTTTCAAAGCACTTTCACATCATCAAATGTAATCTTCACAGCACTATGTGAGGAAAATGGAGCAGGTATTCAATAATTTACAAACACGCTTCAAGTTAACTTTTATGACTGTAATATCATCGGGAGCAAAAGGGACAAGTATTCTCATCTCTACTTGGTAAGTGAGAAACTTGAGACCTCAGAGCGAAAATGGATCATGACAGTTCGAATGAGTTTGGTATCTCTGGACTGACATACATGAAGAAATTTATGGGGGCATAAAATTTTTTTAATTAAAGAAATTTCACAACTGTTTTCATTTAAGACTTTTAAAATCAAAACAAATGAACTCCATATGACTTTCTTTCCAGGTCTCTAAAGCCCACAAATTATAAATTTTGGAAAATATTCTCATCTCAATAGCTTATTTTCAGTACACCATTATTATAAAGAGTTAAAGAAATTAGAACTTGGTTTTGGAATCAGTAAGTAAGATACGTCTATTTAGTGAAGCCTCAAAGCTAGAATTCATAACATAGTTTTGGTAAGATAGGAGGGAAAAACAAGAATTTCAAATGCAAACAACAGAAGAATATGGTTAAAATAATGCTCCATTAGCCTGGCCGGCATGTCTCAGTGGTTGAGCATCGACCTATGGACAGGAGGTCACAGTTCTATTCCAGGTCAGAGCACATGCCAGGCTTGCAGGCTTGATCTCCATTGGAAGCGCGCAGGAGGCAGCCAATCAACAATTCTCTCTCATCACTGATGTTTCTATCTCTATCTCACTCTCCCTTCCTCTCTGAAAACAATAAAAATATATGTTTAAAATAAAAAATAATGCTCAGTTAGTTAAAAGGTTTCAAAATACTCTTAACAGTCTTTGTAAAAGTTACTACTATTATTAATTTCACTAAACAATTATTGAAGTGGTTTGAAGATACAGTAGATAGGGCCTCGGTACTCAGAACTATCAGTCTGGTATAGCACATGAATATAAAGAAGCATTATGAAAACTATTTCAATTCAGATTAGAGAAAATACCTTAAAAAGTCAAAAATAAGAAATTATGATCAAGCAATGTAGTTATACAAAAATGTGAAGAGGCTTAATGCACCCTTTGAAAGAAGTAGTTTCCATTTAACTTACAAAGGAAGGTCCAATTATGCTCTATACACAAGAGATAAATCTAAGACAAAATTAATTGGAAAGGCCATTACTAAAGGAATGGGAAAAGTGAGTGGAAAATATGAGAATGCATTGGTAATGATTTTGATATCAGATAAAGTGGAAGGTAGCCTAAACAATATAAGTATGATAGATCTATCGATATACCAAACTTTATTAGAGAATGTAACCTCTTCTTGTATCCTTATGTAACATTAACAGAAAATAGTCATATAATTGGCCATAAAGGAAATATGGATTACTTCCATGAAATAAATGAATTCTAAACAAAACTTAAATGTTGAAAAAATTTAAAAGCACTCATAAAATAACCTAAAGCAACTTTGACAAGTAATAAAATGTTCCTTGTTCTTGGTAAGAACGACTCACATTAAGATGTCAGTTCTTCTTAAGTTGATTTATAGATTTAATATAATTTTTAAAAGATGATTATATGTGCAATTAGATTAGATGGTTCAAAAGTTCATGTAGATAAACAAATAGGCAAGATAGCCAATAAACACTAATAAAGGAAAACTAAAAATGAGGATATTAAAAATGATAAAGCAGATATTAAGACATATTACAAAGACTATAATTAAAACATTGTAGCACTTGTCCATGGATAGAAAAATGGACCAGTTGTAATTGTATGAGGTGTGGATTTAATTTTATCTTTTTACAAAAGAATAACCAATTGTTTGGGCATCTCTTATTTTAAAACTCCATCTTTGCTTCTGTGATATGAAATGCCACCTTCAGTGTATCATATCAAGAATAAATTAAAAATGTGTCAGAGACCTAAATGTTAAAAATTGAAATCATAAAAGCCCTAGGAAAAAAATGAGTTGAGAAAGGTTTTCTAAACTTGACTTACAATCCAGAGGCAATACAATGTTGATAAATATGAACACATAATTTGTTTAATTACATGGCAAACAAAACACTATAAATTAAGTCAGAAGACAATCAACAATGGGAAAATTCTTGCAAAATATTGCATGAAAATTGAGGACTACAGAATAACAAAGCATGCTGAAAAATGAGAAAAGTCATGCAATGAAAATTCACTCACACACACACACAAAAGGAAAGGAAGTGGTCGTGAAGCAAATGCAAAGACATTTAAACTCCCAGTTAAAGAAAATTATTGACACACCATCTTTTACATATCAGATTGTCAAAATTTAAAAAGTGACAACACAATTTGTTGGGATTTATTGGGAAAACAGCATTCATACACATAGCTGGTGGGAATGCAACCTGTTGCAACCCTTCTGGTGGGAAATTTGAAAACTACATATACACCCGCAATCTCACTTCTAAGAATTATACCCTGAAGATAAGGGTATGCATGACAAAATTATACAAATATATATATATACACACACACATTAGAGGCCTGGTGCACAAAAATGTGTGCACTCAGGGGGTCCCTCAGCCCGGCCTGTGCCCTCTCACAGTCTGGGACCCCTCGGGGGATGTCGGGGGATGTCCACCTGCTGGCTTAGGCGGCCCGCTCCGGGAACCAGGCCTAAGCTGCCAATCAGACATCCCTCTGGCAGCCCAGGAGCCCTCAGGAGATGTCCACTTGCCAGTGGGGAGCAGGGCTAAGCTGCAGTCGGACATCCTTAGCGCTGCTGAAGAGGCGGGAGAGGCTCCCACCACCACCACTGTACTGGCAGCCATCAGCCTGGCTTGTGGCTGAACAGAGCTCCCCCTGTGGGAGTGCACTGACCACCAGGGGGCAGCTCTTGCATTGAGCGTCTGTCCCCTGGTGGTCAGTGTGTGTCATAGTGACCAGTCATTCCCAGTTGTTCTGCTGTTAGGGTCAATTTGCATATTACCCTTTTATTTTGCCTCATATATATATAATGTTGACTTACAAACTGGCTCCCATACATGAGGACAAGGAGAGACCGAGGAACGAAGCAGACCACTCCAGATGGGTAGGTGGCAAATTTAATAGGCAAGGGAACTTACATAGATTAGAAGGAACCTTTTAGTGTTGGATTAGAACTAGAAATATGAGAATGACATGCATTCTGGTATAGATACAGCTATGAAAATAGTGAAAATATGTGTGTAAATAGTAAGTGTGTATTTCTGTCAATTGTGCAAATATTGTTTACCTATGTCCCTTGAGAGGGTGTAGAAACAATAACACCCCAATAGCAATGAGCACACTTAGAGTTTGGGTTTCTAAATATCACTATCATATAGAAGAGAAAAATAATTCCTTGGGAAAAGTGATTAGATCCCAGGGCCAGGGCAGGAAAAGTACAATATGGGTCTAAATATCTTGTGGTGCCAGAAAGTAAGAAAGTGCTTTAAAAAATGAAGAGGCCATGTTGAGATTTCACAGAAACCAGTGGTCAAACAGGAAATTATTTGAGCAAAAGAAAAAAGTATAGTAAGGCATTAAAACCCATTGAATAAAATAAATATTGATGATTCTATACTGATGTAAATAATTGAAAAATAAATAAAGTAAGGGGACAGTAAAATATTAATACATGTAGAAGGACTAATGGAAATTGTTTGGCAAACACAAGAGTAATGTTTATTGTAGTTAAGGTTCATCAATGAATGTCTAAATTACTGAGCATATATATGAAGAGGAAAATATATTTGTCCAATTTCAAAGCATCTTCTCCTATATACTTGTGTTTTTGTTTTGTTTTGTTTTGTTTTTAAATCCTCACTTGAGGAAATTTTCCCATTGATTTTTAGAGAGTGAAAGAGAAAGGGGAAGAGAGAGAAATATCAATGTGAGAGAAACACATGATTGGTTGCCTCCTGCACGTGCCCTGACCATGGCCCCGGCCAGGGAGGGGCCCAGGCCAGGGAGGGGTCCTGGCCAGGGAGGAGCCTGCAACAGAGGTATGTGCCCTTGACAAGAATTGAACCCAGGACTTCTCAGTCCGCAGGCCAATACTCTATCCAATTAGCCAAACCAGCTAGGCCTATACTGGTTGACTATAACAGGAAACTTGTAATTTTAAGTGGAGAAACCTGATTTACAGCATCTATCTTAAAATAAGTGATTAGAGTTAACATCATAAGTAGGAAATTGTATCGTGCATCCCTGATATTATGCACTGAGAAGGATATAACATGATAACTATGGTAATCTATCCCAACAAGTATTATCTGAATTTAAACATGAGACATCAGACACATCCAAACAGTAGTTAGTAGTCTTCAAAGGTGTCAAGGTTATCAACGCAAGTTGAAAGAACCCAAAGGGACATGACAAACTAAATACAAGCTGGGATCTTAAGTGGGATCTTATATTGTAAAAAGGACATTCATGGGATCATTGATAAGTTTGAGTAGGTCTGAGTTTACTTAATCAAATTGTAGCAAAGTCAGTTTCCTGATTTTTTAAAAAAATTTTGTTTTATTGCTTAAAGTATTACAAAGGGTATTACATATGTCTCCTTTTTTTGTTTTCCTCCCCTTGGCCTTCCCCCGGCCTCCCCTACCCCCCAGTGTCTTGTGTCCATTGGTTATGCTTATATGCATGCATACAAGTCCTTTGGTTGATCTCTTACTGCGCCCGCCCCCCCAAAACCACCCAGGCCTTCCCGCTGTAGTTTGACAGTCTGTTCGATGCTGCTCTGCCTCTGTATCTATTTTTATTCATCAGTTTATAATGGTCTTAATTATCCATAAATGAGTGAGATCATGTGGTATTTTTCTTTCATTGACTGGCTTATTTCGCTAAGTGAAATAAGTTTCCTGATTTTGATATTTGTACTCTGGTTGTGTAAGTAAAAACACTTGGAGAAATCTGGGCTAAGAATATATGAAACACTTTCCTGTATTTGCAAGTGTTTCCTAAGTACAAATTATTTTTAAAAGAATAAGTAAAAGATAAAAACTTGAAACCAGACTTACAAATTCACTCATCCTTTCTTCTTTTATTTATTCAACAAGGAATTATCAAGGCTTACTATGTACTAGAAATTGTTCTCTATGCTGGGAGTAGAGACATACATAGGATAAATAAAAGCACTCCTTTCTTGGAGCTTTTGCACCATTTGAGGAGAGAAATTAGAAGAAGGGAAATACAATATTTGTATACAGTAATTACAAATCCTTTAAGATTTATAAAGATGAAGAAAATAAAATAGATTGCTGATGTGATTGCTATTAACACAATGGGGACAGGAAGAAGAGACAACTTCATAGCAAATCATTTGGGATGGCACCTCTGCAAACGAAATCGAAAAGCAGATCACAAGAGGATCTGACAGAAAAGGAAAGATCCAACTTAATGATAAAATTTAAAGCAACAGAACCCATTGGATGAGTTTTTTTTATATTTACAAGAATATTTCAGCTTTAGTATAAGCCCTCAATTAAAAATATCACTTTGCTACAAGAGTCATAAAATGTTTGTGATAAGCTGTTTATACACAGGAAATTAAACATTGCAAAATGCTTTTGAAGGGAAATGGATAAGTTGATAAGGGATATACTTATCTCATCGGGATGTTTTACCTAGCATAATACTTACCTAGCTATAAATGTTTTGGAGACCATCAATCCCCTTTGAAAGGAGAATAAAACTATGTCATTCACAAAAAAACAACATTTCCAAACCAAGTAGAGTCTACATACTAAATTACCTTTCAGAACTGGAAGACTATAGATTCACTTTAATGTAAACATGGTTGCATTGGAAACTAAAGTCAAATCATACTTAATAGAAAAGTAGCATGACAAAATGATTTCACAGTGACAATAAAAGGGAATTTAAAGTCAGAAATTTGAAGTTATTTTCCAAATAACAGAGCTCAGGAAGTTCTATAATTTCACTATTTTCACAGATGTTCCAGAACTGAAATTATTATTCTCCTTTAAAACCTGTTCCTCCCCTTGCATTCCTTATCTTTGCTAATGGCTCCTGTGTCTACAATTTGTCCAAGTCAGAAACTTTCTGTTTTTCCTTTTCCCTACACCTTGACATAAAAGTGATGATTACATCTGATGTACTCTATCTTTAATTTCTTCTTTTGATAGTCCCATGACTGTTCCCTTGTTTCAAACTCTTATCCTCCTTGCTTTAGACTATATTATACTTTTCTCCAAGTTTGTTTGTCTTCCTCAACTATCTTCACTACCTCAGTCACCTCCCCATAGAGGATCTTCTGAAAACAAATGCTATTTCATGCAATCATTAATGATCCACATTTTCACAAATCTAATTATATCAGCATCACACTGATATTATGGCCTAATACTTTTATAGCCTCCATCCCTATGATTATCTTAACATTACCACCATACTTAATTATTTGCCATTTCCCCAAAACAGCATGTTCCTCATGAGAGTCAGTATATTTCATGGTTAAGAGTATGGGCTCTCTAGGTAGAGCTATCTGGTTTAAATTCTGCTTTGCTGCTTATTAGCTGTGTGACTTAGTGCCTTCTCTGTGTCTTTATTTCTTCACTTGTGTAGTAGTGATAAACATGGTATCCACTTCTTCAGCTGTTGTAAAAAATAAAAGGATTAATCCTCCTTAAGAATTTAGGGGCTGACATGGAAATAGCGATGGCTCAATAAATGTTAGCTATGATGATGATGAGGAGGAGGATACTGATGCAGAAGTAAACCTCAAGATTTTTGTAATTTTTGTTTTCTTTTCCAGACACACCATCTTTTCCAATCTAGGCCTCTGCTTGGCAAACTCTGAGTCAAGTTTCATGACATAGGCAAAGTTTCACATAATGAAACAAGTCTTGTCCAAGTTCACAAATATCTATTACAGGGTATATCCTATTATACTGTACATATTTACTTGCCTGTTAGTGCATATAATATGTATACAGTATAAATCTGTGTGTATTTGTAAAATGATCATAATAATATTTCCTACATCATAGGATTTTATGAACAGTAAATGAGATGTCTATGTAAGTTTCTTCCAAAAGTGCCTGGCACATCAGGAACTACGCGAGTGTTATTTGTTACATTGCTGTTTTATTAGTATTATCTAAACTTTGAGCTCCTTGGAGACTGCCTTACCAGTATTTATTATCATAGCTTCAATACCCAGTGCACATATGGCACTAAATAAGTATGGTCATAAGTATATGTGAGATGTAAAAATGTCAAACTCATAGAAACAGAGAATAGAATGGGGTTACCAGGGGCAAGGGGGTTGGGGAAATGAAGAAATATTGGTAAAAAGGTACAAAATATCAGTGATAAGAGAAATAAGTTCTAGAGACCTAATGTATGCATGGTTACTATAGTTAATAATCATGTATTTTATATGCGAAATTTGCTAAGAGGTTAGATGTTTATTTCTCAAAACACACACACAATGTAACTATATGAGGTGATGGTTAATTAATTAGTTTGATTATGGTAATCATTTCACAATGTATAAATATATCAAAACATTATACAGTACATGTTACATATATACAATTTTTATTTGTCAATTATACCCCAATAAAGGTGAGGGGGATGAGTTTAATAACTTATGAATGAAAGATCTAGTTTAACATGATTTAGGAAATTAAAACAAATTAAGAGATTTTATTTTATTTATAGCGTCCCTCCCCCCAAAAAATTAACGTATAGACACTGAAGACAGTGGTGATCAGATAAGGAATATTGTTAAATAATAGAGCATGAAACACAAGAAAATATTGCCCCCCCCCAACACACTCTCAATGCCACCATCAGAAGTTAGTATTCTGGTGTACCTCTTCAAAATACTCTAAAACTCTAGACACTTAAAAGCTCTATCATCATTGATGTTTCTATCCCTCACTCAATCTCCCTTCCTCTCTCTGAAATCAATAAAAACATTTATAAAAGCTCTGAATACAAGAAGACTCTGGTCCAGTCGTGAATTAATGGAAACCAACTGAAAAATTACAAGCAGAATCAATGAATTCTGTGCCTTACGAGTAACCTTTATCGCTGCACTAATTAAATGTCTCCAACCACGAAAAGGATGCCTAGCAGCATTCTATCATTAAACAAATGTTTATTGTGCGTCCACTCTGTGCCAAGCACCAGCTAGGCATTGGGACAGTGTCTAACAGAATGAATATACTTTCTTATTAGGAGATCTGAGTCTATAGGGAAGATAGGTATTCAATAAGAACAGTTCTTACCTCTGAAGTGTTGCTCAAAGAGAGACCTTAAAACTCAAGATGGTCACAGAAAGTATGTGCTACTGGCCGCCCTTTATGATCTTTTAGTTTCTATGTCCTGTAGTTCTGGGAAGTGGACTGTTAGGTGCCTTAATGATGCTGTCGATATATCAAATTCTAGATGACCTTCTTCTACTGAATTTAGAGCAACAGGACAAGTTTTAAAATGGAGTCAGCTCTCCAAACACTAAAGGCCAATCAATGGCCTTTAGTTACATATCACTGTGCAAGACATGGCATTCAATAAACTCAAGTCACTCTCTGTAGTTTTAAATGGCTCAGACTGAATTCCCCAAGTGTCACTTTCCTGATAGTGGATGACATTGTGGCAGAAAGGGTTTTCCTTCACTTGTGGCCACTTATTCAAGGTCTCTCACTTCTAGAAAAGATCGTCTTCTCAAGAATTCAAGATTCCTAAACTGGATACATGAGAGGCAGTCACAGCATCTTAAATTATTTCAGTTGTCCTGCCTGTCAGTCTTTAATTTGGAACACAGCAAACATCAGAACTATTGTCTTCAGAGACAGCAACAAACATCGGAGCTATTGTCTTCACATTTAATGCTCACCAGAATTGATCACAGTACAAAACAGAACCTTGAATTAGGAAAAGGAAGTGACCTCTACTCCTTCTGTGAATGCATTTGTCTTCCTCACCTCATCATTAAAATTATCTCTGCTTTGGATTTATGAAAAACCACTGTTAAATGTTATAGCTCACGGTACCTACAAGATGAAGAGAAAAGTTCCTCTGGAGTTTTAAAGCAACACTAAGGCAAACAAAAAAAAAACAAAGCCAGACATTTGTTGATCATCCCTCACAGACAACACAGTCTCAGATAATGTTTATACTTCTCCCTATTTCACTCCCTTGTGTACAGCTTCCATTTATTCTAGTTCATCCTCGTCTAGGGAGTTTTAACCTAACCCAGCTACCCCTAGTTCTCTGATCACATGTCTCCTCTGGATTTCTTTCCAGTGATGGGACAAGAAAGGGAAAGATGAAGGGATGGTGGTCTTGGGCAGCCATCCATGTCAAACATTGAATACAGTTAGGTAGATGTTACATTAAATAGTTATGTGGTTTCACCTAAGACAGTGGTCGGCAAACTGCGGCTCGTGAGCCACATGCGGCTCTTTGGCCCCTTGAGTGTGGCTCTTCCACAAAATACCACGTGCGGGCGTGCATGTACAGTGCGATTGAAACTTTGTGGCCCATGCGCAGAAGTCGGTATTTTGTGGAAGAGCCAGTATTTTTTGTTGCAATGGTAAATGGAATTGCTTTCTTAGTTTCTCTTTCTGTGAGTTCATTATTGGTGTATAAAAAAGCCACAGATTTCTGGATGTTAATTTTATATCCTGCTATATTGCCAAATTCATTTATTAAGTCTAGAAGTTTTTTGATGGAGTCTTTAGGGTTTTCTATGTACAATATCAGTCTGCAGGCTGACACTCTGTCCACTGAGCCAAACCAGCTAGGGCAGGATTATGTGATTTTTGTCTCTCAATTTGTTTATGTGATGTATCACATTTATTGATTTACAGATATTGTAATAGCCTTGCATCCCCGGAATAAATCCCACTTGTTCATGTCGTATGATCTTTCTAATATAATGCTGGATCTGATTTGCTAGAATTTTGTTGAGGATTTTAGTATCTATGTTCATCATGGGTATTGGCCTCTAATTCTCTTTCTTTGTAGTGTCTTTATCTGATTTTGGGACTTTATCTGATTTTAGGGTAATGCTGGCTTCATAGAAAGAGTTTGGAAGTGTTCCTTCCTCTTGAATTTTTTTGAATTGTCTGAGGAGGATAGGTTTTAGTTCTTCTTTGAATGTTTGGTAAAGCTCCCCTGTGAAGCTGTCTGGCCTAGGGCTTTTGTTTGCTGGAAGGTTTGTGATTACTGCTCAGTTCCCTCAATAGTCAATTGGCCTATTCAGATTTTTTTTTTATTCTTCCTAATTGAGTTTTGGAAGGTTGTATTTTTCTAGAAATATGTCCATTTCTTCTAGGTTGACTGGTTTGTTGGAATAAAGTTGTTCATAGTATATTTTTTACAAGCCTTTGTATTTTGTGGGGTCTGTTGTTATTTCACCTCTTTCATTTCTGATTTTATTTATTTGGGTCCTCTCTCTTTGCTTCTTGGTGAGCCTGGCTAGAGGTTCATCAATCTTGATTATCCTTTCAAAGAACCAGCTCTTGGTTTTATTGATCTTTTGTAATTTTTTTTGTCTCCATGCCATTTATTTCCAATCTGATCTTTATTATTTCCTTCCTTCTGCTCATTCTGGGCTTTTCTTGTTACTCTCTTTCTAATTCTTTAAGTTGTAGAGTTAGATAGTTTATTACCAGTTTTCCTTGTTTTTTGAGGTAGGTCTGTAATGCTATGAACTTCCCTCTCAGGACTGCTTTCACTGTGTCCCATAGATTTAGGATTGTTTTGTTTTAATTGTCATTTGTTTTCAGAATGTTTTTTATATATCCTTTGATCTCTTTGGTAACCCAATCATTGTTTAATAACATGCTACCTCCAAATGTTTGAATTTTTTATTGTTGTTATTGTAGTTGATTTCTAATATTATGCCATTGTGATCTGAGGAGATGCTTGATATGATTTTAATCTTCTTGAATTTGAAGAGACTGTGCCTGTGTCCCAATATGTGGTCTATCTTCGAAAATGTTCCATGTGCACTTGAGAAGCATGTATATTTTGTAGTTTTGGGGTGAAATGTTCTGAAGATGTCAATTAAGTCTATCTGATCTAGTGAGTCATTTAGGATTTCTATTTCTTTGATGATTTTTTGTCTAAAAGCTTATAGTCCCCTAGTATGATTGTATTGCTGCTGATTTCTCCCTTGATATCTTCCAGAAGTTTTGTTATGTATTTGCGTACTCCTGCATTGAATGTATATATGTTTATCTGAGTTATATCCTCCTGTTGTATCCATCCCTTTAGTATTAGGAAGTGGCCTTCCTTATCGCTTGTTATGGCCTTCACTTTGAGGTATATTTTGTTATATATAAATATTGTTACCCCAGTATTTTTTTCATTTCCATTTGCCTGAAAAAATATTTTTCCATCCCTTCACTTTCAGTCTTGTGAGTCACCTGTTCTGAGGTGGGTCTCTTCTAGACAGCATATATATGGGTCATATTTTCTTTCTTTTTTTTTTTAAGTCAGTCAAATGTGGTTGGGGTCATATTTTCTTATCCATTCAGCCACTCTATGTCTTTTGATTGGAGCATTTAATCCATTTATGTTTAAGGTTATTATTGATAGGTACTTGTTTGTAGCCATTTTTATTCTTTATGCCTGTGTTTCTTCTTCCCTTTCTATTTCTTCCTTTTATAACAGTCCCTTTAGCATTTCTTACATTGCTGGCTTGGTAGTGATAAACTCCTTTAGCCATTTTTTTTTTATCTGAGAAGCTCCTTATTTCCCCTTTAATTTTGGATGATAACCTTGTTGGATAGAGTATTCTTGGATTCAATCCCTTGCTTTGCATCACATTGTATACTTCATTCCACTCCCTTCCCTTCTGGCCTGATGTGTTTCTGTTGAGAAATCATTTGATAATCTAATGGGAGATCCCTTGCAGGTAACTCTCTGTCTCTCTCTTGCAGCCTTTAAGATTCTCTCTTTGTCATTAACATTTGCCATTGTAATTACAACATGTCTTGGTGTGGGTCTTTTGGGGTTCATCTTGTTTGGCACTCTTTGTGCTTGTGTGACTTGGAGTCTTTTTATAATTTCACTAGAGGCCAGATGAACAAAATTCGTGCAAGACTAGGCCTTCCTTCCCCTGGCTGCCAGCACCAACTTCCCTCTGGCACCGGAGACCCAGGCTTCCCTCTAGCCCAGTGGTTCTCAACCTTCTGGCCTTTTAAATACAGTTCCTCATGTTGTGACCCAACCATAAAATTATTTTCGTTGCTACTTCATAACTGTAATGTTGCTACTGTTATGAATCGTAATGTAAATATCTGATATGCAGGATGGTCTTAGGCGACCCCTGTGAAAGGGTCGTTCAATCGCCAAAGGGGTCGTGACCCACAGGTCTAGCCACTGGCAGGCACCTGGGACCTGGGCTTCCCTTGCAACCTCGGATTCATCCAGAAGTTTGTCTGGAAGGACATACGGAAGGATGTCTGGCCTAATTAGCATATTATGCATTTATTATTATAGATGAATTATTCAGGGAAGGTATTATCAACATTTTACATTCAGGGAAACATACCTGGAATGAGAGCTAGAGATGTTTTTATGAGATTAAGTTATATGTATTGGTTTTGTTTGTATACATGTGTCTGAGTGACAAGATGTGCTTGGTTAGTTCACATTAGTTTTTTTTATACAGTAGCACTAATAGAAAAAAGTATATGGCAATAGCTTCTCATCCCATATTGCAGAGTAATTATCTAATAAACATTTATTATTATTAGAATATGATCTAAATTTATTTGAAGGCAAAACATGTAAATAATGTATTTTCTGGATTTGCCTCCTAAAACAAACCTAAGCAGAACAATTCTTTATTTGGCATGGCAGATGGAAGTCTGTCATTGACTCTGGGAAGCAAAATGGCAGCTGGAGAAAAGAAAATCTGTGAGGCAGAGTGAGCAGCAGCATTTCATAATTGAACGCTGAGATAAAGTGTTGATTTCCTGCCTCCATATCTTTATAGATGTCAAGTTTAGAACATGAAGGCCCACAGTATCTATATCTGTTTTTCTTCTAGGGTAGAGGCACATGTTTATCTGCTTGTATGTATCCATATCTTCCATCCAAGCACTATTGTCAGGATCAAGAACCAATAGATCTGGCTAGGACATAGGGAAGCAATTTATAACCTTTCAGGTGCTATCTTTACCTCAGGGATTTCCTAAGACTACATACATTTTTAGTTTAGTGTTGCCCATATTTATCTTTAAAATACCAATTGCACCTTTAAGATAGTACCAGCTTATATTTTTATTGCACAGAGGTATTTTGAATTAAATCAATATATGTAAGGTAATATATATGTTTTTCTATTTACTACCTAATTTCTTAGATTTATATTTGTTTATAACAGCAGAAACAAGGGTGTAATCTGTAATAGTAACTGGTATCATTAAAAGAAAGCAAATGCAACTTTGGGGATTAGGACTGTTGTCTTTTTCCTTATTTTAAGTAGCTATATAAACTTGGGCAAACCAATGTAGTTTTGAAGGTCTTATTGCTTGCCATGTCTCAAAATATGCCTTTATTTTTAACTAGAGGCCCAGTGCACGAAATTCATGTACTCGGGTCGGGGGTCCCTCAGCCCAGCCTGCGCCCTCTCACAGTCCAGGAGCCCTTGGGAGCAGGCCTAAGCCATCAGTCGGACATCCTTACTGCTGCCACGGAGGCAGGCGAGGCTCCCGCCACCGCCACTGTGCTCGCCAGCCATGAGCCTGGCTTCTGGCTAAGCAGCACTCCTCCTGTGGGAGAGCACTGACCACCAGGAGGCAGCTCCTATATTGAGTTGTCTGCCCCCTGGTGGTCAGTGTACATCATAAAGTGGTTGAACAGCCTTAACATATCATTAGCATACTACACTTTGATTGGTTGAACGGATGACCAGATGTCTAGACACTCAGCATATTAGGCTTTTATTATATAGGATTAGTTGTGAATTATATGTCTTTGTCCCAAAATTGTTAACATTCGTAGAGCATCTTCTATGAATAAGGCATTTCAATTCTTGATATTTTTCAAACATAATCTCATTTATTCTTGCTATAACTACTTGAAAGTCAACCTCATTTAATAGTTATAAACATGAGAATCAGAGAAGTTAATAGCTAGCTGAAGGTCACAGAGCTATGATATGACATAATAGGGATTTACACATAGATCTCTTTGAGGATTGACTTCTTTGGTATATTTTACCAATTCTCAAACATTAAGGAAAGCTTTCCTAACATGCAAACCCTAAAAAAATCTCAAGAAAAAACAGGTAAGATTATTGAAATTTAAATCTTTCCTCCCTATCTACAAATGGAAACCCATACTTTGGTATTTGAACACTTGGGGAAAGATTTGGTGAATGCAGATGAGGACTGCATGAAAACAATACAAGGGAAACAATCCCTTATATCTTCAATATTTCACAAATTTAGTAAGGTCTCTAAAATACCTAGGAAAGTATTGGCACATATCTCAGACAGGTGGGATTATCATATGTTCTTGAATTTTAAGAAGAATATAGAGGGATTAGCATATTCTAAATTAGGATGATGAGAACACATATGATATCACATGAGAAACATATGAATGGACTGGGCATTGTTTAGCCTGGGTAGAAAAAAATTATAAATTATATTTGCAGTATGTGGACATTTGAAGGATCAGCAGGCAAAACTACAATTAGGCAATGGACAAGATATTAAAGAAAAGGTTCAACTGATAATTACAAGCAAACCATAGAAAAATTTCCTGAGGATTAAAGTGAACTAATGATGAAATGGGCTATCACCTAAGTGGGAAATCACCAACCAGAGAGATCAGTTGACTATTTGGAACTGATGGTATGGAATGGATTCACTGATAAATCCAGAGTTGATATGACAATGCTGATATCAGATGTGAATCTATAACACTGGTATTTCCTCCTGGTTCAACTCCATCATAGTCCTTTGGTGACTATGCATGAATGCCTTTCTTTCCATCTGACTGCCTCAAAGACAAAGGGGTGACTATCTTAGTGTCTTCTCTGCTTTGTTGATGAACAAAAAACATTTCTGTCTTAAATGGGTCTTATAAAACTTAGTTGTAAACCCAAACAGTATAAAACCATAGAAATTTTGGCTATCCACTATCTATCTAGAAAACCTATTTAGAAGAAAAATTCCAAAGACCAAAGTCTGGCTTGGATAAATAAATAAAAAAAAACAACACTTGGCCATTTGGACAGCTCAGAGCTTTCACTGTGACTGCTATGCCATTTTCTTATCTGTTCCTAACTTCTTTGTATTGGCAACAAGTCTGTCTTTGGAACTGCCTCTCTGGAGGCAAAAGTATCCCCCTCTGCCTTTCTGTATCCCATAAAGTTTCATTGTAGCTGGACACAAACCATCTAAAGTTTTACAAAGCTCTCTTCCTGAAAATGGCATAGTAACCTACCTGGGAGTTATCTTTTAAAAAGATAACCGTGGCTCTAATTTAGCTCCCTTTCAGGGGCAATTTGGCAAAGTTTATTATTTTTTTTTAATTTCATCAACAAATGAGAGATGTGCACCTTCCAAGTCTAGTCTCTATCCATCCTCACTTCTTCCCAACCCTTCCCCCATGCACACCTCCTTCACCTGAATTATTTAGGA
This sequence comes from Myotis brandtii, assembly GCF_000412655.1. Lineage (NCBI taxonomy): Eukaryota > Metazoa > Chordata > Mammalia > Chiroptera > Vespertilionidae > Myotis > Myotis brandtii. The sequence continues at coordinate 5,325,523 of NW_005365325.1, forward strand.
CCTACAAAAAATGCTACTCCCGCACCACTGTTTCTGGAAGTCAGCTGTGCCATACCCTGCTTCTCCTTTACTTCCAGGGGTTTTCATCAATCACTGAGAATTATGGACCCTTATGACAACTGCTGCAATCATCAATTTATCTTTCTCTTATAAGACTGCTGCAGGACCTCTGTGTTTTCTTATTTTATTTTCGGGATCTGTGCCCAATACTCCTCTCCCTACAAGACAAAGAGTAGGGACTGGTGAATATTTGTTAGCCAGGCAATGAATGAGTCGATACCATTCATTACAGTCTGAACTCCTCTCTGGAGTAAAGACAGTGGGGAGGACTATCCAAGTGGATATTGAAAAAAAAAGCTATTATTTTGTTTTATACAACATAGGATGTCTTGCCACAAAGCCCAGCCAGTTCCAAAGCTCACATAGAATATGCTGCTATTTGTCAACCAAAGAAATCAGTCTCGTTAGAGGCACATCATGCCTCGCCTTTTAAAAAAATATATATTTTATTGATTTTTTACAGAGAGGAAGGGAGAGGGATAGTTAGAAACAACGATCAGCTGCCTCCTGCACACCTCCTAATGGGAATGTGCCCGCAACCAAGGTACATGCCCTTGACTGGAATCGAACCCGGGACCTTTCAGTCCGCAGGCCGACGTTCTATCCACTGAGCCAAACCAGTCACGGCGTCGCCTTCTTTTTTAATCAGCTACTATTTGCATCTATAACTCTGCCTATACTTAAAGATCATCAAAAACATGTCATCCAGCATACTACACATACAGTCAGAGAGTCTGACACCTCTGAGGATATGCCCACCCAGAAATCTGATTACAGAAAATTAACTGGTATATCATATCTAGAGCTATTTTGAATAAGGCTATTCTGTGATAATCATGTGGAAACAATGCAAGATATTCCCTTTGTGCAATAAACACAGCCCTATTCTAACACATCACAATGAAGTATAATAAAAAACTTGAAGAACATGTTCATTAATTATAGATTATAAAAAAATAAAAAACAATTATCTCCTAGACTTCACCTGATGTCTCCACATGATAAATCTTCAGGAGTGGATGTGTGCTTGTTTTTGACAGCCTCTATTTTTCTTTCTTTATAGCCCCCTCATTTATTTTACTGCAACTATGCTTTCACTCCTGAAAGAAGCCTTTCAGACACAGACTGTAAGTAGTAGTTACTTCTTCCAAAATACAAGTCTGGCATGACCAATTAGACCAATTAGATGTCCCTCCCTCAAATTTTGACAATTGGGTAGAAAACATTGGTTTCTGTTTCTTCTGAGCAGGTGTATCTTTTTTCTTTTTCCTTTATTGTTTGAGCCAGTGTATCATAACTGGATTGTGCTGCTATGAAATTGCTGTCTTAGTCCTTATACCTAATACCTGCATCCTGATCATTCAGAAGCCTGCCTTTCTATCCTTTTCTTTTTTTAAAAAAAATATATTTTATTGATTTTTTACATAGAGGAAGGGAGAGAGATAGAGAGTTAGAAACATCGATGAGAGAGAAACCTCGATCAGCTGCCTCCTGCACATCTCCCACTGGGGATGTGCCCGCAACCCAGGTACATGCCCTTGACCGGAATCGAACCTGGGACCCTTCAGTCCGCAGGCCGACGCTCTATCCACTGAGCCAAACCGGTTTCGGCAAGCCTTTTCTCTTTTATGTAAGATATTTCCCCCCTTTTATCTCCTCTTTCTGGGCTCTGAAGCAACTTTGTCATTTTCAACAAGACAAAAACAAATGTAAACAAAATAAAATACAAGATTGTACCAAATGAAAGAACGTCTGATGAAATTAGGATAAAAACATTCCCTTTTGTATTTATTCAATGAGTTACATAGTTTTCACTAAATGCAATGTACTCTCGGAGGTAGATGTACAGATTTGACATAACAACAAATTGAATCATGGCCTCAGGGAGACCGTGATATGTAGAATGAAATATCAATGCCTAGTAGAGGATACGAGGCATATACATAGATGGTTACTGCATAGTAGAGGATATGATGAAACACTACATTAAAGATCTAGATACATTGCTATAGGAATTCTGAAGCAAGCAAAATTAGTTATGGCTTAAGGAGCAGATGTAACCAAAGTCATTGTTAAAGGGGAAATACACACATTGCATGAGGAAACAGAAAAGTCAAAACTGTGTCAGTCCTGGAAAATGTGAGAAAAAGTCAGAAACCATTCAGATGACTCAATCAGGAGGTCATTGACTGGAAAGTCAACTAAGTATAAGGGAACAGTGGAAAGAGGCCATTAAATCAAGTAGGGGTGAGATCATGGAAGGCCATCTATTTGTAAAACAACTACAGTCACATTATTAGCCTAACAGCTGTGTGGAGGAGGACACCAGGCCTGACAGAAACCAAGATATCATCACCATGGTCCCCTGAGAGTGTGAACTGGTCTTTAAATTCTGAACATGTTCAGCCTTATAAACAGGGAGCCCTTTGACTCTCATCCTTTTAATTTATTTTCTTAAACAAGAAAAACAGACTCATTGGTAGATCATTCTATTTTAGAGTAACATTCATATCTCACAGAGAAAACCTTAAAATTTCATTTAAGTCAGCAGAAAACTGAAGAATAGGCATTGCTTAAATTTTTTGCATCATTGATATATATCTGCAATGGATTCTATTCTTAAAAGCACAGAGAATTCAGAAAGAGAGGGTTTTTCTCTAATTTTATCTCTCTATATCTCTATTATTTGGTCCTGACTTTTTAAAAAATATTGTCTCCCTTTACAGATGAAGTAATAACCTGACCACCCACATACTTAGAAGGTTATTTATATTTGCTTTCTCTTTGAATCCAGAGAATAACACCCAGATAAAGAATTTCCTCCGGCATCCTGAATAAATACACTGTGCTTTCAGTGAGCCTCATTGAATCATTTAGCATTCACCAAGTCTGGCTAGTAGATAGAGTTCCATATATAATTTTAAAAGCCATATGTAGAAAGCCAAATCTAAACAATGACAGCTGAGGCATTTTTTAAACTAAAGACATATCATAAAACATGCTGGCTTCCTTAATGAGCACATAGGATGCTTTTGCACACATTGTTTTGCTTATGTCTTAAATAAACAATTGCATTAAAAATGCCCTAATGTTGACAGTACTTTTCTTAGAGGTATGATGAAAAATCAAAACCTAAAATTAAATGTAAAAAGGTCCCCCAGATATTACTGGGAGCCAAGACAATGATAGATCTGTTTAAATGTAACACTATGAGGTTTGTGGCAAGATAGATAGATAGATGATAGATAGATATGGCACATACTGCTATCAGGCAGAATCTAATAAAATAAAATAAAAATAAAAAACTCCTGGCAAAATCCAAATTAAAGTGCTTCATGTCTGCTCAGAGCAAGGCTTATAAAATCTCAGTGAGAAGTGCTGTTGGCTGAATGGTAACTTGTGCACAGAATGTGCCCTGGTGAGCTTTTCCATTTCCTGCCAGCATGGTACAGTGCTTTCTCCCATCGACTCTTCCCCAATCTGCAAGGGACTCAATTGGTATATTACAGGACAGTAATTATTTGCTCAAATGGATTTTAATGAAAACTGGCAGGTACTTGTTTTTCCTTAAAGGCCAATATGGCCTAGACAACAGATGCCTAAATCTCTTTAGAGAGCAACAGGGAAATAAGTATTTCTTAATGTTACTCTTGCTGTTATTTTTACCTCAAGCGGTTCTTGGCTTCCCCTAGCCTAGAGTACAGCCTGCTTCCTGGATGTTGCTACATTCATCTTCACAGCATGGTGAACAGGTGTCAACTATGATGATCCTGGTTTTGTAGATGGCAAGAGGAACTCTCAGAAGTTACAATGACCTAAAGCTTGCAGCTGCCCCGAACCTAGTAGGTTTATTATTATTATTATTAATTTAAATGAGGGGGACCAGTTAAGTGGAAAACAGCAGAGAGGAAAGACTATTTTTGAAATAACTATTTATTATAGTTCTTGTTTATATAGTATTATTTAATCTTAACACTGAAGATGAGAAAAGTGAGCTTTTAGAAATAGCCAATGTTGTCTAAGGTCATGGAGCAAATTAAGGGTCAGAGCCAGAATTTCAACCAAGATGATCCCTGCTGCACTCTGAAGGTTGAGCTTCACTACTATGGCAGTTCATTTGTCTTGATTTGCCAGAGGGACTGTACAGAAACAGCAATTATGACTTAGCTACTTGGGCTTAAGAAGGTGAGGAAAGTAGGAGGTAAGTGAATCCATCAATATACAAATCACTTCTCCCTATCCTAGAAAGGCAGCTTGCTTTAATCATTCTACATATGTTCCTGTGGACTTCCTACTATTGCATATCACATCTTGAAGTTGACAGGGGATCTTGTCTCCTAACCCAGATATTGCAGATGGGGGATCCATCAAAATGTTTCAACCAGGATCAAATGTATAAATTTCTTTTTCTATCCAGATTGTTTCTGCACTTGCTGGAGGAGACTCCAGAGAGAAAAGTTTGATAGGGAATTATAACATAAAGCTTACAAGAATAAGTCTTGCCCTAGCTGGTTTGGCTCAGTGGATAGAGCGTCGGCCTGTGGACTGAAGGGTCCCAGGTTCGATTCCAGTCAAGGGCACATGCCCTGGTTGTGGGCTCGATCCTCAGTGGGGGGCGTGCAGGAGGCAGCCAATCAGTGATTCTCTTCATTGATGTTTCTATTTTTATCTCCCTCTCCCTTCCTCTCTGAAATCAATAATAAAAAAGGATAAGTCTTTATGCATTTGTTACTAATTTTGTTCCAACCTTTTCCAAGGAAACTATTTTTAGTAAGACTCTTGTATGAAATCATGGGTTTCATGGTTGGAGTGTATGTATGTGTGTGCATGAAATAATGACAAGTAAAATACTTTATTTCTAAGACTTGAGAATTATAAAAAATACATAGTCATAAAAGTTCATACTGTCTACCAAGATTTCAAAAAATAAATTTGAATAACCCAAAACCAGTAAATGTTACTTGTTTTATACTAACCCAGTGAACTAAAATTACTTCAGATCATTCTCTAATGTCAAAAAACAAATAAACAAAAACTAAAAAATGAACACAAATCATAGTTGCACAAATCATCTTCATTATATTATATCAATTGCAAGGTCATTTTTTATAATAAACACTAATCATTCCCCAGAAATTTTATCCATTTTAATCCCAACACTAAGTGGATAACATCTGGTCCATCCACTGTTTTTTTCAGCTAATTTAATATGAGATTATTGATTAATGAAAATAGGTCAACCATGAAAATTTATGACTTTTAATGGTTATTGCTCCTCTGAAATTAAAGTCACAAAAACAAACATGTTATGTTTACCAAATTAGGGGACGGGGTTGGTCTAAATATACACAAGAGAGAGAGACAGAGAAAATGAGACAGAAAGGCTCTCTCAATGGCCCTTGAGGAAACCCTTTTGAGCAGAGACTGAGACACAACAGACCAGGAGTTTGTTGTTTCTCAATCGAAAAGGAGCAGGATATACATAATTTAAATAGAAAAGAGAGTGGTGAATAGATAATAGTATGAATTGTTGAAATAATATACATTTTTATTAGTAAGCTAGAGACACAGGCTCTGTTGGTTTAAGTGTTGCAGTGAGACTTAAAAATGATGACTCAAGTAGCTTACAGCTTATAGCACTTAATTTGGACCTGACACTTGCTATTGATTCACAAGTAAGGCTCAGTCTTGGGTCCTAGCTGATAACATTTAGACAAGTTTAATCAACACAGCTTTGCTGGATGTACACATTGTTTTAAACAGTTGTTTTTTTAAAAGACAGCATGAGGTGCTCCTACTATCTTTCAAGGCAGAAAAGGGTCTCCTCATGGGCTTTGCCTGTTTTTTTCATTTTGTTATTTTGTTTGTTTGTTTGTGTTTGCTTATATATCCACTAGAGGCCCAGTGCACAAATTCGTGCACGGGTAGGGTCCCTCGGTCTGGCTGGTGATTGGGGCCCTTGGGGGCCGGCCAGTGGGGGCACAGAAAGTTGGCTGGCTGGGGGTAGGGGCCATGGAAAGTTGGTTGGCTGCCCTGATCGAGCGGGACTGATGGGGGCCAGCCGGCTGGGCTGAAGGACCACGGGAGGTTGGCTGGCCGCAGGAGGTTGGCTGTGGGAGTGCACTGACCACCAGGGGGCAGATTCTGCATTGAGCATCTGCTCCCTGGTGGTCAGTGCACATCATAGTGACCAGTTGCTTGACATCATAGTGGCCAGTTGCTTGGGAGAGAGAGAGAGAGATAGACAGACAGTTACACCCCTTTGCAATGTTTCAGCATTCAGACTACATAGGGAGGGTATTTAAGTAACAGCACTTATCACACAGAGAAGCTGATTAAATAACAATAACATAATAGAAATGTCTTTATGTTTCATATAGGGACCAGCTAGTAGGCATTATTAGTATCAAATACAAGAGATCATTTGAAAATCTAAATGCCCACACTAGAAACCACTGTGGATAATATATAATAATAAAATGTATATTTGATCTTCAGAGAACCTATATAAGCTCAACCTAATACAAGATGATTGTCAAAATATCACTGTTACTCAAGCTACAAGTGAGAGGAGGGTAATAAAGGGAATTCTGTGGTCCAATAAGTTTTAGAATCATCTGGCTAATTCACCTGATACATGCTATTTTATTAAAAATCTTCACAGATACTTCAATATGCCTAAGTTTGCTTTCAAGCTCCAAGATAGAGACATGAGATATAGTGTTTTAAAAACTTATTTGACTAAGAAATGATATTTCTAAAAATAGCTTATAGGACAATTACATTGAAAAAGCATGCTTCAGAAAAATCTGGCCTAATTTCAATTAACCTTATGTGTGTGTTTTTCAAAGCCCTGCAAATCTTGAGTTCCTTTTATCCAAAAATAAAATAAATGTGCCCCAAAGGAAATGCTTTATTATATTCACAGGTCTTTCAAAGTTTTGATGCTAATTAAAACATTTATTTGATAAGAAGTAACCAGAGGAGCTCAAGATATATGGAGAAAAGTGTATAGAATATTCATAAGAGACCGGTCTTTGTCCTTGGTTAGTGCTCAGAGGAGGTAAGGTATTAAATAGTGGTATCTTCTTCCCACATTTCCTAAGTGAAACATGCTTCATACCCCTGTTAGGATGATTTGTCATAGTGTTTGGTTGTGTGTGTGACTGATATAGATGGGTCATGTGTGTGTGTGTGTGTGTGTGTGTGTGTGTGTGTGTGTGTGTGTTGTGATACGTTTTTGAACCTTTGATAAATCTAAACAGTGAGTCCCACAAGGGAAAAGAGTAGCTGTTATAAAAATTTTTTCCATATAACATGCTTTCTGCATAACATGTAACTTTGCCTCTAAGAGAGAAGAGCTTCAAAAATAAAAAAAAGTATTTAAATCGCTTCATCTAGATCCTTTTCAAATCAATATTTGCATTCTACAGTTGAGCTGATTACTTACCTATGACATATAACTCAATAAATATTTATTCACTCCATAATATGGTTAGGCAATAGGCTAAGTGCTAAGGAATCTTCTATTACCACTGCCCATTTATCAAGGAGCTCAAAAAATTGGAGCACAATTTACTTCCTAATGCAGAGATAGTTTGAATTTAGTATCTTCAATTAAGAGGCCTAAACAACTGTGAAAAAAGCTACTGCTGCAAAAGCACTTAGGTTACTGAGGGTTCTTTGCTTGATCAAGAGAAATTAAGGCATTTATTTGCCCTTAACCACCTGGAGAGCAATATATCAGAAGTGTAATTACCAAATAGATAGAGACTTTTGTTTTTTTTTTCCAGGTGAACAACAATAAATGAATGTCAATTTCAGCACAAGGCTTAGGGATTAAATATAAAGAGCAGCTTACAAACATTTCAGCCACTGAAGGACATATGTATGTCACACCAGAATTTCAGCTACAGGGTGGGGGCTCAGTGATGATTCTGGGAATAAAGATAAGACCATGTGAGAGATGAGGGTGTGAGTGGAGATGGGAATAGGTTAAGGTAGATCAAATTGCAAATGAGTAAAAGTGAAAGCAAATGAAAGTAAAGAGTGAAATGAGGGTTCAATTCTAATAACCGTGCATCAGCAAAGGAATGGAGTTTAATGATATTTAAGAATGTGTTATAAGGATCTGGGACAAAGATCCTTGCAGTACTAATACACAGTACTTTCCATGTGAAATCTGCCATTCTAAATTTTCTATATTAAATAATGTTTTACATATTTATGCATATATTAAAATGTGTGCATAACACATATATGTATGTATATTTATAACACAAGGAACTGAATCGTGGTGAAGTTAAGTCACTTCTGAGTCTTCAAGCTAAAGACAAAGGTAAGGATTCAATCAAAGCAATCTGGACACAGCATCTGGGCCTTCATTAAATGATGTACTATTTCTCTTAATATAACCCCTGTGGTATGGGTTCAGATCACTGTACAAAAAAAAAAAAAAAACCGAGCCCATAGACAGAGCCGAGAATAAGTGGACAAACTAAGCCATTTCCTAAGGATTAGCTAAGAAATTACAGACTGTTTGATTATGTATTTGTTTTAATTTTAAATCAATATAGAAATAGCCCTGTACCTGTAGGAATAAGTAGCCTAGATACAGAGAGTGTCTTTAAGGAGGTTTGCTTGAATTTTATGCTGCCAATTGTAAAGGAAGGCTACTAATTGATGATGGACTATGGCCAAGAGTTGCCACAGAGGATTCCCTGAAAGAACACGCAGCACTCTCCTTCATGCTGTTACTGCCCGATGGCCCCTCAATCAGATCAAGAAAGGGCTGGATATGGTCAGCCTTCTCAACTGCTCTCACTTCCTCAGCACATGTCAACTATAAATCTCTGGGAAGGATTTGGACTACTTTCATATATTCCCTTTTCTACTTCCTCACGATTGAAGAAACAGATGGTCTTTATATTACTATCTTGTAAAATGACTAATAAACAAATGACAAAGAGGTTAAGAAAATGTACAAACCTTACTGTAGCAGCAGAATCAGAAACAGAACACTGAATTTATAGATTATCCATGTCTTACCCAAGAGATGGATAACACATTTTTGCTAGAACTATGTTATTTTTATTATTCTGGAGCTTAATATGAAACACAGTGTCAACCACTACATTTTGTATATCATTAGTAAAGTTTCAGAAGAAGGCATGAAAGGACATGTATTGAGTTCCTATTATTTACAAGAATATAATAAACTTTTAGAAGTAAGTCAAACAGTTTTTAAATCTACATAAGTGAAAAAAATCAGATTGATGAAAATGGAAAAAGACATTTGGTTCTATATTTCTAATTTTTGGAAAGTCTAAAGTTAAGAGTTTATAATAAAATGTCATATATATCTCTCTATATACTATAACTTTAGTTTGTAGTTTCATCTCTACAGAAAACAAACTCAGGATGAAAGTGGGCAAAAATCACATTGATAATTATCTGGTCTGTCAACCTCAGTCTCCTTTGGAAAAATATTCAAGAAAAAATATCTTTAAAAATTTCAAAATGGCTATAATTAGAGTCAGTGAGACTACCAACATTTTATGTTGGCGAGTATCTTAATTATATTGCATGATTATTTTATGTGTGAGAAAAACACATAATTTAATCCCCCATGAATTAAAGGTATCAAAAATAAAATGACTTTAACTTGGTAGAATGCACTCCTAGAACGGTTTACAGAGGATAGTAGTGAGATGTGACTCGTGCCCCTCTACTAAGCTGCTGGGAACTGTATGGGCAAGTTATTTCATTAATTTGCACCTCAGTCCTTCACCAATGCAATGGAGAAAATACTAAACAACATAGCAATATGGTATTGTACACTTCAAAACATTTTAAGTATTCTTACCACAAACAACAACAACTAACAATAACAAAAAAAAAGAAAAACACAAAATAATTTTGGAGGTGATGGACATGTTTAATGCTTTGATTGTGGTGATAGTATCTCGGCTGTATTTGTATGGCCAAACTTATCAATTTGTTATTCATTAAATGTATGCAATGTTTTGTATGAATTATACCTCAATATAGCTTTTAAAAAGAGAGAAGAGAAAAATGAAGAATATCCCAACTTCATAGTATTGCTTCTTAGAAGGATAAAGTAAGGAAATGAATATAATAAATGCCCAATAAGGGTTACTGCTTTTCTTTTGTTGTTGTTCTTAGCATTATTTGTGAATCTCTTATAACTTTTATGTAATTTGTGGTTTAAAAATTATAAAACACAAGTCCACATGAATTTAAAAACAAACAAACAAACAAAAAAACAAACAAACACCTTTCTGGGGAAAGTAACTTCCCCAAGGTTATTTTCCAGAGCCCATACATTTAATCCTTACATGGTAACTCCTCTCACTATGCAGTGAACTAGTGTTCCTAATAGGGACCTCCAGCTACTACAAGAAACTAAATGCTAAAATAAAAATAAAATAAATTGGAGTATTAGAGCACTGGGTTAGTGTTTAGCACACTTACTTGCCTTTCTTTGGAAATTATTTTGAATGTAGCCCAAGTAGGTGGACTAAGTTTGGCACTTGCTTACCTCCTGACTTAGCCACCCCAGCCCTCCCATACCTATCTTTCCTGAAGACTTCTCTGAGTTCCTGATTGTAATTTCCGGTACCCGGTTTCCCTTAGGTCCTGGTTCCATACAGGATAGACTATGTGATATTAACTGTTACCAGTTGACCTTTTAATAGTTGACTTTGAAATAGAAACAACACGGAGATATAAGCACCAATGGGGGTTTGAGGCTGAAATATATTGAATTGTGCTCTGAAATAGCACCTCTTAGATACATACGTATTTTTTTCTCAACCCTGTAGCTCTAAAATTCTCTGGCTATGCCTTGCTGAAAATCTATATTACTCCAAAATACAAACAAGCAAAAGGACGAAAAACAAAGTCACCCCAAATTCTTCCCACATGGAGACAGTCATTGTTGACCTTTTGGTTCATTGCCTTCCAGATCCTTTGATGTGAGATGCTCCCCTATCTCTGAGGCATGACAGCTCTTTATACATTCAAATATAATTATTAGAGCTTAGCTCTATTGTTTTCTCCACGATAAATTTTAAAAACACACACACACACACACACACACACACAAAAAAAAACATTGTTTGTGCCCTAGACACTTTGGTTCACTGGATAGAGCATCAGCCGGTGGACTGAAGGGTCCCAGGTTTAATTCCAGTCAAGGGCATGTACCGCAGTTGCAAGCTCCATCCCTGGTCCTAGGCGGGGCCCCTGTGGGAGGCAACCAATCGCTGTGTCTCTCTCACATGTTTTTCTCTCTGTCTCTCCTCCTCCCTTCCACTCTCTCTAAAAAAAACAAAAAAACAATGGAAATATATCCTTGGTTAAAGATTAACAAACAAAACAACAAAACACTGTTTCTCCTTAACATTAAATAGAGCCATCCAAATATATTCTGATATCACTAGGCCAGTAAAAGGAATGAGAAAAGCTTTTTGTGTGAAAAAAAACAACTGTGGTGAAACAGGGTTTTGTATACCCAGCAGTCTATACTAATTGAGCTTTGAGCCAGGACCTTGAAAATGAGGCACACTAAAATAGGTTAGGGTGTTGACATATATTTTAAATGGGGCTCTATGTAATTGTTTGATGAATAACTTCTGGGTAAAAGTGTGACCAAACTAGGGAGATTTCCACTTACATTACAGGGCAGTAAAATGAATTAGTTACATAAAATGATGTCAATGGAAGGAATTCCAGAAAAAAAAAAACTATAAGAAGAATCACTAACAAATAAATAGTTTATCTTTCCTCATTTGCAAGATATAATAAATTAATGAATTTTTTTCTAATGAACACTATTAAATAAAAACAACTTGGAATAAAATAATGTAAGATGCTATGAAAGTCAAATTAGGGAGGCTCATTAAATCTGTACATTTTCCAACGATATACAGTGTTGAATAATTCATTAACTGTTTAATACATTTACATAGCCTTAAAAACCATGCAAACTGTTTTTGTTACTAGGTTTCCTTTTTTTATATTTTGAAAAAGGATTATATATATTTTTTCATCCGTGAGATTCCAAAAATTTAAATACAAAATAATTAACACTGAATTCTTGCCAATTAAATCAATAGAGGAAATTTAGCTGACACTATGCTCAGTACTCAAATTAAGAGACTGTCTCATTGCATTAAACAGAGTTCATTTATCACAGATAAGCTCTCAGCTTATTTATTGGATATGACAGTTAATGAGTAAGGAAAATGAATCCTCTCAGTATTGTAGACAACAGATGCACAGCTGTTTTGCTTCTAATTATCTGATCTAGAAGTTTTGAAGCAAATAGAGAGGATATAAACACTATTGTCCTTAAACTGAACCAGAATATAATAAAACCAGAATAGATTTCATTTAAATAGGTTGACTAGTCTTACCATCAAACTAAATAAAAAATATTTTTCAAGATATGTGCATAAACATATGTAAGCTATATTCAAACATGATTAAACATCATGAATACAGGGCAGCCTAAATAATAAAATAGATATAAATTGAAACAACTGGGTTATCTTATGCTTTTATTTTATTTTTTTAAAATATACTTTATTGATTTTTTACAGAGAGGAAGGGAGAGGGATAGAGAGTTAGAAACATCGATGAGAGAGAAACATCAATCAGCTGCCTCCTGCACACCCCCTACTGGGGATGTGCCTGCAACCAAGGCACATGCCCTTGACTGGACTCGAACCTGGGACCCTTGAGTCTGCAGGCTGATGCTCTATCCACTGAGCCAAACCGGTTAGGGCATCTTGTGCTTTTAAAAACATGAAATATGTCTATTCAGAAAGTCTTTCACCAATTTATTTTTAATATTTTTATTTATTCATTTGCTCATATATAATTAATTGCTGTAACATGCCAGCCACTATGCTAAGTGCTATAAACATAACTATGAAGAATAGCACATCTCTTGCCTAAAATTCTCCCCTGTAATGTATTTTATAGAATATTTCTAAGAATTTTGTATATTAGTAGAGAAATATAAACTTGTAGATAGAACTTAGAATCTGTCAATCTACACTAATAAAAGACAAACATGCAAATTGACTGTACCTTTGCTGCACCGTAAGCCACACCCACCAGCCAATTAGAGTGACTATATGCAAATTAACCCAACCAAGATGGCGGCCGGCAGCCACGGAGCTGGAGCAAGTAGGAGGCTTGGTTGCCCCAATGATGGAGAAAGCCAAGCTTCCCGCCTGCCGCGGCCGGCTCTGAGCTCCACTCAAGGCAACAAAGTTTCAATTATAGAAGATAAATAAACCCCAGATACCTGCTTTCAGCCGGCTGTGGCCACAGAGCTGAAGCAGGTAGGAGGCTTGGGTTGCCCCTGGCAATGGAGGAAGCCAAGCTTCCCACCCAGCCGGCTCTGAGCTCCACTCAAGGCTACAAAGTTTCAATTATAGAAGGTAAATAAATCCCAGAATAAAAGAAAAAAAGGAGAGGCTGGGAGCTTCCGTCGCCGGGGGGCTTGGCCAGCCTGAAAACGGCCCTCAGCCCCTCACCCAGACTGGCCCGGCACCCCAGTGGGGACCCCCCACCCTAAAGGGGGTGTGACCAGCCTGCAAACACCCATTAGCCCCTCACCCAGGCAGGCCCGGCACCCCAGCAGTACCCCCACCCTGATCTGGGACACCCTTCAGGGCAAACCAGCTGGCCCCCACCCATGCACCAGGCCTCTATCCTATATAATAAAAGGGTTATATGCAAATTGACCCTAACAGCAGAACGACTGGGAATGACTGGTCACTATGACACACACTAACCACCAGGGGGCAGATGCTCAATGCAGGCGCTGTCCCCTGGTGGTCAGTGCAGTCCCACAGGGGGAGCTCTGCTCAGCCACAAGCCTGGCTGATGGCTGCCAGCACAGCGGTGGTGGCAGGAGCCTCTCCTGCCTCCTCAGCAACACTAAGGATGTTAGACTACAGCTTAGGTCTGCTCCCTGCTGGTAAGTGGACATCCCCCAAGGGCTGTCGGGCTTCCAGAGGGGTCTGACTGCCACCTTGGGTCCGATTCCCCAGGGAGCGGGCCTAAGCTAGCAGGTGGACATCCTCCGAGGGGTCCCAGACTGCAAGACGGCATAGGCCGGGTTGAGGGACCCCCCTGAGTGCACAAATTTTTGTGCACTGGGCCTCTAGTTAAACTATAAGTCTACTGACTGGCAGATGAATGTTGCTTACATATTAGTGTCTTAAATAAATACTGTTAACGGATTTCTGATTTTAGCACGTTTTAGAGGTTATTTGGTGTGTTTTTAGAATGATGGCTTCTGCTTGCACTACTGTCTGGGAGAAAGCTATCCCTCCAGCCAGACAATTCAATTCCTCCTTGCATGTCCCTGGTATCTTTCTAGCTGCTGCCCCAATGCTAGAACTCAGAGCAAGTTCATATGCAGGCCCTTTAACAGGAATGTCTGGAACTCCAGCATACCTCCATCTCACTCAGGCATAATTCTGCTCTGCTGGTTTTCAAAGCCAGATGTTATGGGGACTTATCTTCCTGGCACTAGAACACTGGGCTGGAGAGTCTGATGTGGGCTCAGACCCCTCACTCCTCAGGAGGGACCTCTAAAGTCAAGATATCCCTTCCTATTTTTCACCATCACATGTGGATATGTGTCTCTATTCTTCCTACCAGTCTCAATGTGGCTTCTTCTGTATATCCTTATTTATAGGACTTCTGTTCAGCTCGATTTCAGGTGGTTCTAAATTATGGTTGTTCTTTAGTTTAGTTGTAATTTTGATGTAGTCTGGTGGTTAAAAAATATATTTTCTCCTTTCCTTTTTACTAGAATTCTCATTTGCCATAGCTGCAGAGTGCTCAGATAAAGTTTCCCAATCTTCTTTGCAATTATGTGTGACTATGTGATATATTTCTGGATGTTGGGAGTTTTTAGATGGGGTTTGAGAAAGCATGTTTAAAATGGGAACAGAGACTCAGCTGACAAGAAACAGATGTTTATCTAAAAACACACACACACACACAAAAGGACAAAACTAGATGTTAAAATTTAAGCAACACTTTTGACTATGAAACAACGGGCACAGTAGTCAATGAGCACAGGTTTATAGAAATATCAAAGCCCCCGAATGCCTATTTTCACACTTCTCTTTCTGTGATTAGAAAATAAAATTTTTAACTTGTTTAAGGTGCTCTTTTTAACTTTGTTTATTCTTTTTAGGTAAATGCAATTGATAATATATTAGATTTATCTTCATGGTATTAAGTTCAATCAGAATTTAGTTCAAAACTATAAAAGCTTCAGTCATAAAATGAGTATATGAATACTTATTTTAATAAGTGAGAGAATCAAATAAGAACATAAAGGTAAAGGACTTCTTACAATTATTGCTACAGAATTTTTAGTCTGAGTCACAATAATTATTGTTATGAGCTATTTGAGAAGCAGTGCCTTTTTTATTTTTAATATTTTCACTTGATATTTTATACCTGAGAATTAAATCAGGCAACAAAATATTTAATGACTTGATTTTAATTTAAGTGTATGTTTTCTAACTCTTAACCCTAACACTATAAATAACAACTAATTATAGAGAATTATAAAGTTATTTTGCTGGACACATTGGCAGGCATACATAAAGCACTGCTTTTAAAGTTTATTTTTTCCAAACTTTTATCAGAATTTAGGCCTGTTTATCTCAAAATACTGAAGAAAAAAAAAAGCGCTTTAAAACTGGTAAGTTGAAAGAAACTATCATGAAAGTACAAGAAAAAAATATGAGTTAATTTCAGTTTCCATGCCTTTTAAATAAATGCTTGGCTTTTTACAAGGCTTCTGGAAGGCACAAATAGTATAAATTTAGACAGTATCTGAATTACTTCAGATAAACAAAGCATTAAAGAGAATTACTGTAGTAAATTTATTAATGATTTGAAAAGACTCCTTTAAGGAAACAAATTAGTCAAAATGAAAAATATAAAAGCCCAAAGTGTTAATTTCAGATGTCACTATTTAAATTAAAATTCCTTCTGAGGAACCCTATTGCTCTCAGGATGAGTCAAAACCTACCACATATCTTTCTTTCACTATGTAACCTTTGCTTATATCTCCAGATGTCACTATGTACACATTTCATAAAATTTGTATAAAAACATAACTTTATGTAGCACTTGAACCTTTCTTGTTGCCTCATTTCAACTGGCTTTTTCATAAGCCATTCCATTATTTAGTATGTACTCATGTCCTCTTATCTCTTAACTCACTCTTATCTCTGAGATCTCATTACAGGTATCTATATTTCTGTGAAATCTTCCTTAATTATAGGTTTGCTATTTAAAATAGAGGATGCCAAATTCAATTTGAGTTTCAGATAATATACATACTTCTTAGTATAAACATATGTATACTAAAACAACAAAGCTATCAACAACAATGTTGTTTATCTAAGATGCAAATTTCACTGGTTGTCCTATATCTTTTTGTTGTTACATCTGGTAACCTTCCTCTCTTTTGTACCATCGCTTACTAGGCTCCATCATCCCCCACTAGGGTTATATGTCCATCTTTAGTGATCCCCATAGGATGTTCTGCCTAGTGTTCTGATCTGCTTCCCTTACTATACAATTATATTGAAGGCATCAATAGCCTCATCCCCTTTGTATCCACAGCACTTGCAGTGTAATTAACATGCAGTGGAAGCTTCACATTAATTCCCTACTTCTAATTTAGTATTTTCATAACTGATGATCATTCTCTCAAAATCTTGTTGAGATCTTCCAAATTAAACTTGGCTTCTCAATAGATATACCAATTCACAGCATCCTTTTAAAAGAAGAATATGCTACATCAAGAGAAATAGAGAGCAGGCTTTTTCTGTTTGAAGTCTAAGAAACATTCCATAGTAAGCTCCCTCCTGGCCCTGTTTCTCCAGGTTGAACCACCAGGATCTATGCAAGACATCTTGGTTTTGGGAGAGCTCAAGCCAAGTTTGTCAAACTAGTTAGGCCAGTTGTAAACCATTAGTAAAGTAATTGGCCCAGAGGGTCTCCACAGGTTTTCTGTTCTTAAATAGTACATCTTAAATTTAAATGTCCTTATCCTGTTCTCTGCCAAGAGTCAAAAATTAGAAATCCAAATATCAAGAAATAAAGATAGAGCTTTTCTGGTCTAGATATAAATCAACTATCTCCACAACTTCACATGCCTGTTTCCTTTTATTAATGTTTAAAAACAAGCAAAAAAATAAAAACATGAATATAAAATAGAAACTTGGTCTTATACATGGAAAAAGCAAAGTTAACGTGTTCATTTAAAATTTCACTGATCTGCCCTTTTTTACGAAGATGGCGCCGAAAGCTAAGAAGGAAGCCCCTGCCCCTCGCAAAGCCGAAGCCAAAACAAAGGCTCTGAAGGTAAAGGCATCCACAGCCACACAAAAAAAAGATCCGCACGTCACCCACCTTCCGAGGGCCAAAGACACTAAGGCTCCAGAGGCAGCCTAAATACCCTCGGAAGAGCGCAGCCAGGAGAAACAAGCTTGACCACTATGTCATCACCAAATTCCCCGACTACCGAGTCAGCTATGAAGAAGACAGAAGACAATAATACATTGGTGTTCATTGTGGATGTCAAGGCCAACAAGCACCAGATCAAACAGGCTGTGAAGAAGCTCTATGACATTGATGTGGCCAAGGTCAACGCCCTGATCAGGCCTGATGGCGAGAAGAAGGCATATGTTCGACTGGCTCCTGACTATGATGCTTTGGATGTTGCCAACAAAGTTGGAATCATTAAAATTTCACTGATCTATATCAGCCATTCAACTTGACATAACCATTATTTAAAAATAAGTTCTCTTTTTTTCCCCTCAACTGTGTAATTGATATTTTCTTTTGGTCAGTGTCCTGTATTTTAGTATTCCTTTAGCTGGCACAAATAAGAAAAAGTTTTTCTTTCATTATATTGCTATTAATATATTTTTGTCACATTTTATTTTTTTTCTCACATTTTAAACTTACAGCTTCCATGTGAGTGAATTCCAAAGAGAGAGTCTCACTGATTAGCCATCAGTGTCTAATTAAGAAGGTTTTCAGCTGCCTCTCAACTCAGTGCCTCTAGCCATGCTATCCATATGCCACTGACTTGCATAGCCCACAATTACACTCTGATAATTCTCAATAATGTTGAGATATTAATTAATCTAGTACCCATTTGCTCATTCATTCAGTGAGCCACGAATAACTGTTGTGCACTTATACTGGTATATCCCTTGGCAACCACAGTGCTAGGTGATGGAGAAACAACAGCAATAGGGCTCCTGCTCTCATGCATTTATAGGCTGACAGAGAATACAGATAGGAAAACAGGAAATTACAAAACTTGTGGTGAATGCTACAGCGGATTTCCTGATGGACTGAAGTGCACAGGAGGTACCTAAGGTGGGATGTCAGGAAAAACTCTTTGAAGAAAATGTTAGCTAAAACATAAAGAAAAAAAGAACAATTAACTAGGAAAAAACAGGCTGGTGGGTTAGAGATATAAAACATTCCAGGCAGAAAAATCAGAAAGAGCTTAGTAGAAAGAGCTTAACAGAAATGCCATATGTCCTGAGAGAGACTGACAAAATGAAAGAATGAATGAGAATGAGAATGAGAGAGAGAGAGAGAGAGAGAGAGAGAGAGAGAGAATATAATAGATTGGTTATGTTTATGTAGAGTAAGCGCAGGAGGGAGGCTCTAATTGAAAAGGCTGGGATAGTGAGATAAAATAAAACCTTACAGGGCCTGGTAAACAATGTTAATGGTAGAGAGGAACATGACTGAAGTCAGAAGGGTTTGGTAAATGCCCCTAATTTTCTTTGTTTCTACAAGTCGGCCAGAGAACGGTTGATGTGACATAAACATGGTTCCCCACATTAGGGCTGTTTTCTGAGACTCTTAACTCTTCCTTTATCTTTTCCTAAATTTCACACTTTTTTGGATGTGATGGTCATGTCTTCACCCTCATTGAAATCTTCCATTGAATGAACTGAATAAATGCATTTTCTCCTTCCTCTGACCATATTATAGAGGATTCTAAAATGGTTAAGACCTGTCCTCAAGAAGCTATCGAGTGGGAGGGGAAGATAAGTTTAAAATATATACAGCTCAAGAATATGTGTTCAAGATAACACAGAAGGGAGAAAACTAAAATTACACAGATTCAGAAGGGCAGGAAGAAAAGTTCCTTAATTCGGCATCAATGCCAAGGACTTTGGTTGGGAAGCTCTCTATCCCACCATTTGGAAGTGAACAAAGCTCAGTTGGAGTCAGAGGCTGGAGTTGCTGTCCTCACATTCTTCATCTTCATCGCCACTGCTGGAGTCTGAGGACACACTGCCTTCTGCCTTTTCCCCATCTTCCTTATTTTCTTCGGATCCCAGCGCAGCCTCTGGTGACTCTGCCTCTGGAGCCCGCAGCCCCTGCGCCTGGGCAAGCCCTTCTTGCAGAGTGCCTGCTGATGGAGACTGCACCTCTGTCCTGATGATCTTGGGCTCCGGTCCTCCATTCATGTCCATGTTCTTATGCTTCCCAGAGGTTCTCTCTCTGTAAGCAGCATACTCTTCAGGAGACAAACTCTGGAC
This sequence comes from Myotis brandtii, assembly GCF_000412655.1. Lineage (NCBI taxonomy): Eukaryota > Metazoa > Chordata > Mammalia > Chiroptera > Vespertilionidae > Myotis > Myotis brandtii. The sequence goes on from NW_005365325.1 coordinate 5,345,235, forward strand.
CTAGTGATCCAGGTCCACCTTGTGCTGTTTCTGCAGCTCCTCAGCCTGCTTCTTATAATTCTCCCTCTGGCTCTACCGGATGTGCGGCCAGTGTCTGCTAATCTCCTCCATGTGCTCCCTCAGGGGCAGGTCTTGCAGCTCCCTACACGGCCGCAAATCTGGTGGAACTTCTGGTATTCATTCATGGGGGGCTTCTCGGGATCTTCATGGAATTTTATCTCCCCCAGAAAATAGTTTTCTGGGAAAGAGTTCACTTCTTTCCCATTTCCCTGAAACTTTGTTTGGGCTCTAGTTGGAATATTTTTGGGGACAACAGATGTCCTGGAGTTCTGGACTAGATCAGGGTGGTCTTTCCTGAACTGAGCCAGTTTCTCCTCAAACTCCTGTTTCTCCTTCTGGAAATATTGAATGTATTTCAGCTTTGTCTCCTCTGAGAGCTCCTTGTATTTCTCAGGCAGGACCTTGATCAGCTTCTGGTTACTGAGTTTGGGGTGCATTTGGGAATATACAGGCCGCTTCTCCTTGAAGAAGTGGAGGTAAGTAGTCAGAGCATGTTTGTATGTTTCTCACATGTTTTACTTTTATAGGAATTTTTACCATGTTCTTTAGCTTCCAAGACTAATTCTTTCAAAGTGCAAATCTCAATTTATAAGAAATTTCTAACCATTTGAGTTAGCACATTTCTCCAGAAAAATCCTTAAAAGCTACTTTTCCCCAGTTCCTATGTGACTGGATTGATTTTAATGTGTGGTTGTCATTGGGTGGAAGATTATTATCCATTCTTTCCAGTAGCTGTGCAATGTCTTCTTTATACCAGTTGTCTTGGCTATTAGACAATGCCATCTCTAAGTCTTTGGGACACTTATATGGTCCTAGCAGTTTAGACACCTCAGCAGGAACTCAAACTTCTTCACTCTCAATACGCCCCTGGCGAAATATTTCAAGATGTGTGATTTTATGTTTCTGGTGTTTGAAGAATAATTTATTACAGATTTATTGAGAAAGGACGTCAGAGTCTTTGGATCTTTTGCTGAGACAATGTTTCCTTCTCCACTGTAGCTCTCTAGGAACTGTGTTGATCTTCTAACCATAAGGCTACAAAATGTTCATTATCACCATTTATTTTCTTAATAAATACTATTAACAGGAATTAAATTAGTATTTAAAGTTATCTGCACAGTATAGAGCAGTGATGGTGAACCTATGACACGCATGTCAGAGGTGACACGCGAACTCATTTTTTTGGTTCATTTTTCTTTGTTAAATGGCATTTAAATATATAAAATAAATATCAAAAATATAAGTCTTTGTTTTACTATGGTTGCAAATATCAAAAAATTTCTATATGTGACACGGCACCAGAGTTAAGTTAGGGTTTTTCAAAATGCTGACATGCCGAGCTCAAAAGGTTTGCCATCACTGGTACAGAGTATAACTTTTCTTTAGAAAACTTTCTTATTTTCTCATTCAATCTTAAAAGTACACTTTGTAAAATGTTCGGGATTTTATTTAGAAATATATTAAGGCATTTCAAAATAAAAAAGAAAAAGTATTTAGTCCAGCCAGCATGCCTCAGTAATTGAGCATTGACCTATAAACCAGGAGGTTGCGGTTCAATTCCCTGTCAGGGCACATGCCTGGGTTGTGAGCTGGGTCCCCAGTAGGGGGCATGCAGGAGACAGCTGATCAATGAGTCTCTCTCATCATTGATGTTTCTGTCACTCTCTTCCTCTCCCTTCCTCGCTGAAATCAATAAAAATATATTTAAAAAATTTTTTAAACTATTTAACCAAACAAATGACTACTTGTTTTCTCTTAGTTTTTATTCAAATACATAAATAATGTGTATTTGAAAATATTTTCTTTAATTTTACAACTATATTTCACAAGGTATGTCTGACACTATATCACACATATTTTGAGAATGTTGGGAAGTAAAGCACTCTCGTAGAAATGAAAACTTTGCCTACCCAAATGATTTCAGTGTCCTAAAGTTGCAATTCTCAACTTAGCTTTGCATGTTCTCCCTGTTGGCACTTCAGTCTGGGTTCAGGAGCTAAAGCCCTGCCATCAGTACTTCAGCGCCACATTTACAAAGAAAAACAAACACTCACTTCAAGTCTTCTGGGCACTGAAGAGCAAATATGCCAGGAAGTAAAACAGTTCTCTGTGTGGCCAGCACAAAAATCTTCCTTCTTCAGAATAGTAGAGAGAAATACTTTGAAGTATTTCAGTCCCAAGAGAGCTTGAGGACACTAAGGACTATGGCAGCTTTACTCATCTTATCTCATACAAAGACAAGTTGCCACTAAGAGATATGGCCTGTTTCAACAACTGAAATGTAAGTGGATTTTTTGCACTTAAAATGGAAAGGTGGGAGGAGTGTAGAGAAATTGATGTGGGCATGAATATGCTATTGCCCAGCTTGCAAATGATGTTTTCACTTATGTCTCTGGGTATTTGAAATAATGTACACTGAATGGTAAATAAACTTCCAAAAGAAATAAAAGGAAAGAGAAGACTGCCTTTTAACAGTCTTGTTCTATAAACATGCCTGGATTTATAGGGAGGGTCTGTATAAAAGCCCATATTTTTAAGTGATCTCTCAGGCCCTTATTAAAGATTTTGTATGACTAACTTGCTTCTTACAGGAATTTAAAAATTTAGAGGTTAACATCAGAAACTTAGACATAAATGAAAAAAGACAAACTTCCTATCTGATGATATATATTCATAGTAAATTAAAACCAGGAAGGATCAGGGTCATGTGACCAATATACTGAAAGGAAACCTCAAAAGTTTCTGTGGTAAAAATGCAATTATCTATAAAATCCTATATAATAAAAGGCTAATATGCAAATCAACCTAACAGCAGAATGACTGGTCGCTATGATGCTCACTGACCACAAGGGGGCAGATACTCAACGCAGGAGCTGCCTCCTGGTGGTCAGTGCACTCCCATAGGGGGAGTACCACTCACTCAGGAGCCCTGAGCTGGGCTCACAGCTGGCAAGTGCAGTGGTGATGGCAGGAACCTCTCCCACCTCCATGGCAGTGCTAAGGATGTCTGACTGCCAGATGTCCCATGGGGAGAGGGCCTAAGCTGTCAGTCGAACATCCCCCAAGGGCTCCTGGACTGCTAGAGAGTGCAGGCCAGGCTAAGGGACCCCCCCCCCACCAGTGCAGAATTTCCTGCACCAGGCCTCTAGTCTAAAATAACAAGTAATTTCAATAAATGATGTTATGGTGGATTATAAGAGAAATTTTCAAATTATTATTAATATTCCTTTTCTCCAATTCAAGAGGGATAGATGGGTATATTTATATTCACACATGAAGCATTTAAAAATAAACTCAATATAAAATAATGGATTTTAGACATTGAACATGATGCAAAGGATGATCCCTGAGTGAGCAGAAACAAACGAGGCAAGCCTTGCAATTGTCCAAATTTATTGCCTGGAGTAATTTCCAAGCTGCAACAGAGGTAGAGGAGCTAGGCAGAGCCTAGTGGTCTTGCAGAGTTGAAGGAGAGCTGGGTGTCTGAGGAAATCAAGTTGGCTAGAGTTTTCTGTGCAGAATACCATAGAAGAGAGGGCTACACAGAAAGAACTCCAGAATTTAGCAAAAAGGTCACCCTAGAGCTCTTAGCTGAGAAATAGCATGTAAAAACAACAACAACAAAACACTTCATGATTCACAGGACATGAAGCAGAATGCTCAGAAAAGTTTGAGCTCATTAGTATGGCAATAGCAAAACTAGTTCTAAACTCATAACCACTCTGGTCTCATCTAACAGTTTTAAAAGCAAGCCTCCAACTGATCAAATATTTTCAGAATAACTTAGCTGTGCCTCAGAACAATATCAAGGGTGTATATAGGCCTATGAAAATATCTAACACCCCAAAAAACAAATTTCACAGCGGCTGGCATTGAACAAAATGTATCTGCATACAAAAAAGCAGGTAGTCCATAAGGAGGTGAAAATGTTATCAATAGAAACAGACCCAGAAATGATTCAGATAATAGAATTAATAATCAAGAACATGAAGACAGTCATTATAACTATAGAACTATAGCTTTAACTATGTATAGTTCAAAACAGTAAGAAAAGATTGAACATGTTGAATAGAAAATACAAAAAGTACAAATATATAATATTTTTTGTGAGAAATCAAATTTTTGTAACCTTGATCTTCCCTTTTCAACCAGAATCACTTAAAATATACACAACTACATATTTGAATTCAACAAGAAATATTTTTACCCTTGGATTCATCCTACCATGCCATCAAGTTGAAATGAGAGGTCAACATTTTTACTTTATCATTTCATCAGTTCTATTTTTTCTTTGTAAGTCTTTCAACAAAACGCATGTTTTAGCATGAACTTCACTCTTCTTTACAAGAATTCTCTTTATTTACAATACTATAAAGGTAGACACAATTTATTATTTTCAAAAGTTTCATCTTACTTTGAGCTTAAAAATCTCAATTTACCTTCTGGTACTGTGACAACTGCCATAGTCACTCATTCACACTTCAACTTTCCTTGACTTAAAGAGGGGAGAGACCCAAATTCAGCCAATCTCAATAGTTGTGTGACATTATCTGTCAAATAAGTCACTCCTAGAGTAAATTCAACTATAAAAACTATTTTGAATTTTCCTAAGTGTTTATATTTGTAGAAGCAATGCAGACACAGCCACATATTAATAATATAACCTTGGAGCTAGTCTTAGCATTCCATGTGAAAAGAGAAATTTGAGGAGAATCTTGCCCATAAAATTTAAGGTTGTTCTAAATATAACTCTTTGGCATCAAGTATTAAGTCAAAATAAAACTAAATGTGCAATCTTGAAAGTAGACCTTCCATGGACAATTGTATTCAAAAGCTCAGGGGCAATGATGTGATAAGAGATTTCAATTTATTGTTCAGTTTTCTCACTGGGTGAGAATAAAAAAAGATTTCTGAGTTGTAAGTATAAATGGATCCTTAGATTTATAGGGGACTGTCTATAAAGCAAAATAAGTATACAGTTGAAAATGCATATAGGACTAACCAATGGACACAGACACCAGAAGGGTGAGGGCATGAGTGTGGGGGGTGGGGGGCAAAGGGGAGATAAGGACACATATGTAATACCTTAATCAATAAAGAAAAAAATATAAGTGTATACTTGTAAAAGTCACATGGGAAGTGAAATAGTATTTGTCCTGCTCCAGAAAACAAAATTAGAATACAGTTTTGAAAGCTATAGGAGGATTTGTTGTAGCTGATTAAAAACTCGCTATTTTAGCCCTAGCTGGTTTGGCTCAGTGGATAGAGTGTTGGCCTGTGGACTGAAGGGCCCTGGGTTTGATTCTGGCTAAGGACACTTGCCTGGGTTGTGGGCTTGGTCCCCACTGGGAGGTGTGCAGGAGGCAGCTGGTCAATGATTCTCTCTCATCATTGATGTTTCTATCTCTCTCTCCCTCTCCCTCTCCCTTCCTCTCTGAAATCAATAAAAAATATATTTTTTTAAAAAGACAGTGTTAAAAAAAACTACAAAACTCACTATTGTAGAATTCTCCAGAATTTTAAGATAAGGCTTAGTGGGTATTTGGGTTCCATACATGGGACTCAATAATGAGTAGAAGTTGGTCAAATATGAATTCAAACAGTTTTGTGTCTAAACACTTTGCTTTAATGAAGTAGTTTTCACTAACGTTTTTTAAGAAGTAAAATTACTTCTCTAATAATTCTATTAATCTAATTCCAAAAAAATATGAATAATGGATTTTTTCGCTCATGGTAAAATGTTTTATAATAACAGAAAATGAAATCCAGAAGTATTCTTCAAAGAAACAACCAAAGAATTTAGATTGATATTTTTAAAACAGAATATATACAGCTTCTATATTTAAATATGTCCTCCTGAGTGATTTTTATAGGAATTATTAACCATATCGAGTCAGTGTAATGAGATTGATATATTGCACATCAAAGCAATAAAATTGATTCATAGGTATTCATAAACCTTAAATCATTGAAGATTTCATATAATAGTTTGAATATTAAAAAAATCACACAGACACAATTTCGGAAGTTCAGTCATTCAGAACAGTAATTCATATGATTTTCTAAACCAGCACTTACACTTCACCTCCTAATATCTCTTCTCTGAGCAGCTGCAATTTTGTTCTCTTATATTATTCCGAATTTGCCAACTAATGAACACCAAACTGTCAGTTAGTTATGATAGCCCAGAAATGTAAAGTCCTATAATTGGTCTAATTCAAGGACTTTTACTTTAATAAAAGATGGAAAAGCCTCAAAGAAATACTGCTACTTCTGTTGTGTCTATGCCTGTGTCTGTTTTCCAAATAAAATGTGAGCCACGTTGACACACTTCCAACTAGACTTAGGTGATCCTCAAGGGCGGGGACATATGTTACCAGAAGGCATGGTCAACTAGACACAATTCCAATTGAGAATAAAACAAAAGTATGCGTAGTCTTTTGCAAATATTTTCATAGTCTGGAGTGGTTTCCAGCAGGTTTTTTGTTTGTTTGTTTGTTGTTTTCCTTTGGCAGAGTAATCTACCACCTCCCTTCAGAACTGTGTTACTTAAAAAATAAAGTAATTCAAATGAGGTTTCTTGGTTCTTCTTAATTAGTTCTTGGACAACTGTTTTACATCCGTCTAGTATGTCATATCTCTCATATAAACAAAGACATGGGGGGAAATGAATGAACTCATATTAGTATGAAATAGAGCAAAACAAAATAGAGTTGTTTTCTTCTTGGATTTTGGATGTCTATTAATTCTTTTAGGATTGGTATATGCATAACGGAAGTACATTTACTGGTATCTCTATTTAAAGTTTCTTGGAGCAGATACTTGGCAGTATTACTCTTTATAAATCTTTCTTGAGTCCTATTCCATGTATTTCCTCCCATGCTGCTTAAGAAAATTTAGCTGAAGATTAACCTCTTAAGTAGCCAGGGAGAAATTACCAATCTTCTGCCTTAACCTTCATCACACATCTATAAGTAACTACTAAACTGCCAGAAAGTGACATAGGCATTGATCAGAACTGTGAAGCATTTCTTTCTATGACTGAAAGCAACAATTATATTCATTATTAAACTAATTAACTAGAATATTGTATGGAAACAGTTGTGTGTAATTATCTATTGCACTCTATAAAAGCACTCATCCAGATGACCCTAGATAAAATATTTATATTAATTTTGGAAATGTATTACCTAGTCCCACTTCCTTTGCCCAACTATCCTATAATGTTTATAATATGGCAGTGTTTTCTAAGAAGGAATGTATCTCTTGTCTTAACTTAGTGCCTCTCTTTTTCCAATTAGTCCCTTAAATTTCACTTCTGTGTCTCAGGAAGGTAAGTTGTACACAGGAATTGCAGCAATACATACACACACGTGCACATACAAAATTACCATACCCTATATAATAAAAGGCTAATATGCAAATAGACTGAACAGTGGAACAACCAGAAGAACCAAACAACCGGTCACTATGATGTGCACTGATCACCAGGGGGCATGTGCGGACCATGGTGGGTGTTGGCCACAGCGGGATGGTGGAATAGGTGAGCGGGGTCATCAGACAAAGGCGGGGTGCCAGTCGCTGTCATTGGGGTGAGCCTCTGATGATTACTGAAAATTCTTTGCTCCTGAGGGCCGCGGTCCCACCTGGTGCCTGTGCCTGCTGCTGGCACCGGCCCCACTCACACCCACTGCTAGCGCCAGCACCACTCACACCTGCAGCCAGTGCCTGGCGCTGGTCCCAATCACTTGGTGCCATCAGTGGGTGGGAGTGGTAGCTGGCGCCCTGATCGCCCCTGAGGGCTTCTCCACCTCCCCCTGCTCCTGAGGGTTGATCAGGGCAGCAGCCGCCACTTGCACCCACTGACTGTGCCGGCTCTGCTCACAACCGCTGCTGGCACCAGCCCCAATTTCTCTGGGCCGTCAGTGCATGGGAGCAGTGGCAGCAGGAGCGGAGCAGCCAGCAGACAGGGAACCAAGGGCCACAGCGGGAGGGGTCGGGACGGGGGCATGGAGGATGGGCCGAGACCCGCCCCTGTGCCCTCTGCAGCCTTGCAGCTCACAGTTCCTTTCAAGGTGCACAAATTCGTGCACTGAGCCCCTAGTATTATTAATATTAGTACATTTTATTTTGCTCATAATATCACAAGTGCATATCAAACAGAATATGTTCTACAAAATATTAAGGTAGCTAAAGAAATATGCATGATAAATTAATATCACTGATATGTCAATTATGTTCTATAATAAATCTATTATAATTCTGAAGAATGCATTGGACTTAAACAAATAAGGCACTATTTTTCTTATATATCCAAAAGTACAAAGGCAGGAAATACGTGGATGGTGAAGCTACTCAGTATTTCAGGTCCTATTTTTATTTCCGTTCTGACATCCTTAATATATTGGTCTTTATCCTTTTGATTATCAGTTGACATTAAGGAATTACGTATCACATGAAAAAATAGTATTTGAATACAGATTTATTTTGGCTCCAAATTATATAGTCTAACCTCCACCTCACTGACTAATGTAGACCACTAGATATTGGAAGAAACATTTGAATTCCTCAAGCTGAAAGGTGAAAGTAGATATAGGTGCACACTTCCTAGTGGATAATAGTAGAACTAGAACGTAGGTAAAGAAAGATAATAAAAAATAAAAAAGTTGATGAATGTTTGAATCTCAACCTCTGTGAAAATCCTCACCAGAGGTGAAATTTTCCTTAATCTCAATCCTTTTTTTAGGAAGTGTCCATTCTGAATATTTAGAAGCATGGAAAACCAAGAGGTAGTAGGTTAAGGAGATACACTGAAAAATTAGAACTAAAACAGTCCTTATTTTGTAATGTTTTTGCAGACAGTCATCAGTGATACTGCACTCAATGAAATCTTACAATGATAACTAGAATGCTTAGCCTGAGGTTTATGTGTAACTGAAGAATAAAAATGGAAAGACATGATTTATAGAGTTCAGTGTTTATGACATTGTCTTCTCGTGTTCTTAAAAATACAAAACTCAAATGGTATATTTAGTCCAAAGATGAAAATTTTACATGGTAAGAATACTCGTCTTATATATCCATTAAATTATTCTAAATGTCTCTTGCAGAAATCATAATTCATCTTATTTTGGAAAATATCGAAAGTCCCATTTAGTTTTTCTTTTTCCCATTTAGTCTTACATATGTTTGTGTGCATATGCGTGTATGAAAAGCTATTATCAAAGAAAGTTATGTAGATGTTGCCAATGATGATGACAACAAAAACTAAGTTTAATTGAGTCATTTCCTACATAACACAGATTGTGTGATATAGATTAATTTCACATAAGAGTGATATGCACTTCTCAGAAGCTAGTTAGATTCTAAACATTACCCCAGCACATGACTGGGGTACTGGTAATAGAAACAAAAGGAGATTATTTCAAGATAAAGTTACAAAGTCATTTCATGCATAGAAATCTATGGATAAGCTTTATGAGTGTTTATGTTCTTGACACTATTTGGTTGAGTGGTTCTTTTTTGTTAGATCTATACATGGTCCTAATAAATGTAATAAATTTACTGTTAACTTGTTTAGTATTCTTTTAGGTGTTCCAGATATTAAAGTAGTTTTTATATAATTTCTCTTTCATTGAAATATTCATATGAAATAAATTTTAATTGTAAAATTATTATAGAATTTAAACATGAAGGTTTCATAATACATTTATGATTTGTCTTCTCAAAAGTTATATCATTTAGCACTCGACCTTGAGTTCTCTTGTGTATGTAAGAGTTCCCTTGTGACCATTTACTGGTCAGCACTAATTTGCTTTTTCACTTTCAAGTTTTTTTACACGAGAAAAGCTAGTACTATTGCTTTTATTTGTATTTCATGCATTATGAGGAGGGTTAAGAATATTTTAATAGATGTAATTTATTTTTGTCATCTTTTATGATTTTTCTATTCATATCCTTGACCAATTCTTCCATAAGAACATAGAAATAATTTTAATCATTTTAATGCATGATGCAAATGTGCAAGATCTTTTGCTACATTTTATAGAAAAATTCTGAAGTGATGAACAACAAAAACTATACTAACATATTTTTGATAAGTACAAATAATTAATTTGAGGAAAACAAACACACAGATATCTCAATATGATTTACTTTATCTAACACAGCTGGTTTATTTAAAAATGAAACTAGGCAGCAAAAGAAAGTTTCAAAATGTAAACTGAAAAATGAGGTAGATTCTACCTATATAAGGAAGAAAGCTTGATAGTTGGTTTTTGCCTTAGAAAACATGCTGACCCAATGAGGAGAGAAGCAGCCCTTAAGAAAAAAGTCTCTTTATTTTTAGTACCCACTCTCTCCTTACCAATGTAAACATATCTGTAATTTCAATATATATGTTCAATTTAAACAAAATATATCCCTAAGAAAATAACCATCTTGGGACTAAGCCATTGTAAGAGTACTCTCAACACATGTATAATCACATTCCAAGAAAATAAATAAAACATTCAATTACAAAGTTATGTTAGAGAGATTTTAACATACATATGCAAAAATATTTTTTCAGAAAAAAACGTTTTTACCTTAGAAAGTAAGCTTCTATTTAATTTGTCAATACCATTTATTAATGATCCTATCTAATAAAGAGGGGATATGCTAATTGACCCTCACACAGTCACAAAATGGTGGCACCACAGCCAATAAGGAGGGACTATGCTAATTGACTGCCCTGCCATCAAAGATGGCAGCACCCATAGTCAATAAGGAGGGAATATGCTAATTAATTGTCACACCCTCAAAGATGGTGATGTCCACAGCCAATAAGGAGGAAATATGCTAATTAACTGCCACGCCCTCAAAGGTGGCAGTGCCCACAGTCACAAGATGGTGGCGCCCAGTCCCCTCAGCCCTGTTGGGGTGGCAATCACGCAGCAAGGCCAGGCCCACCCCCAGGTGGGCCCGGCCTTGCTGCACGCCTGCCTCCAGAGTTCCCCAGTCCCCTCAACCCCCCAGTTGCCCAGGACCGGCCCAAGACGCAGGCAAGCCTCGGATGGCGGCTGCCCAGCTTCCCAGGGCCACCCGAGGCGCAGATAACCAGGCCGGCTGAGGCTTGCCTGCCGACAGTGGCAGCAGCAGAGGGGTGATGGGGGTGTTGCCTTCCCGTGATCGCCGGGTTGCCTCCCTCCCATGAGGGCTCCAGGACTGAGAGAGGGGGCAGGCTGGACTGACGGACCACCCCCTCCAGTGCATTAATTTTCATGCACTGGGCCTCTAGTCTATATATATAAAAACCCAGTGACCATAACGGCCATAATGACCAGTCGCTATGACACCCACTGAGGTCAGCAATCTGGCCCAATAAGGGAGTGGGGCCAGCCGGCCAACCTCGCAGCCTCTCCCCCCTGCCAGCCTGCCCCTGATCTGACTCTCCCACCCCAATCTCCAATCAAGAGTGGGACGGTGGCAAACGTCCCCTCCGCTCCCCCTGGCCAGCCCCACCCCTGATCAGCCTGCCCCACCCTGATAGGCCCACAGCCCCTCCCCCTAGCCAGCCCTGACCCTGATTGCACCCCACCTCAATAGGGGGCTGGGCCAGCCAACGTCCCACAGCTCCTCCCCTGGGTGGCCCTGCACCTGATCTCCCCCAATAAGAGGCAGGGCTGGCCAGCCAATCTGCTGAAGCCCCTTCCCCACCCAGCCCCACCCCAGATTGGCCCCCCACCCCTATCAGGGCAGGGCCAGCTGGCCAACCACCCATGGCCCCTCCCCCAGGCTGCTGACCCCCAATCGGCAACCCCCACCCCATTTATCTATCACCCACAGGCCCTCCCCATGGCTGGCCCCACCCTTAATCAGCCCCCCAACCCCAATCAGTAGTGGGGCCCACCACCCAATCGCCCGCAGACCCTTCCCCTAGCCGGCCCACCTCCTGCCATCTCCTCCTCCCAACAGGCCCAGCCCTGATCCAACCCAATTGGGGCCAGGTCAGCCGGACTCCACCCATGCACAAATTCATGCACTGGACACCTCTAGTATCATTATAAGGCCAACAATTTGATTGTATCTAAACAGGTAGCACAGAAAAGTCAACACATTGACTTGCTTCATAGAGCTTAGTACAAACAAATCAAAGAGCCAAGGTCACTCTTTATGTGATTTGTGGTGGGAAATGTCTAACGGGAAGTTTAGAAATTCAATTGATCAGACTTCTAATGGTCTGCATTACCAAGGGTCAACCAAAGAAAGAGTCACATCCATATTTTAACTCTTTCCTAATGACATTACCTAACATGTGGCTCAACACTAACTAAAGATGGTCCTACAAAATAAGTTTTACAATTTAATGCCATAAAAACATCTTTTCTCTGTAGAAATCAATAGGCCAATTTTTATAATTATACCAAATGATTTATATTAGCTTATTATTTCTGTCCAAAATTTTTCTAAAAAAAATATTGAATTACTTTACTTTTCAAGAATATTTCTCTCTCCTTTTTATGACCCTTATGTTCTATTGCTATTTTTAAAAATATAAATATGATTCATGTGTGTTTCTATATATGTGTGTATCTATTTAATTTGTATATTAAATGAAACCTGAGTAATTTAAAAGAAACAAAAATAATAAGGGTAAATACATATAAAACAATAGGGCAAAAGACCAATGCATGTGTGTGTATGTGTGTGTGTGTGTTTGAGTGCTCGGAAATCAAAACTGGAAAAGCCAAACTAAGACTCAAGATATTAATATTTAATATTCACTAAATTTTCCACATTAAAATAACTCTGGATTTAAAAACTTAGATCATATAGCATCACAGTTTAATGAAAGTAATTATAAATTTTACTAATAAGAAAATAACAATTTTAGATGTAGGAGAATTAGAATGATATAATTTGAGAGGTTCCTGTCTTTGTAGGGTGCATAATTTTTAAGCACTATTTTATGAACTATATTCAGCAAACTTTATCTATCTATCTATCTAGCTAGCTAGCTAGCTATCTATGCCTTTGTTTTTCCTTTACTACAGAAATCACCAACTATAATATAAAATATATAACTTTAAGAGCAAGATACAGTACAAAGAAATAAAAACACTTTTGAACCACACTACAGAGAAGGAGCATTGCTTGGACAGTGAAGAATGGGAGGGGATGACCTTGCGGGTAATTGCAGCTGCCCTTATTCTGTATGAGCTTATTAATCTTTATGGTTCCTTCAAATTCTACATTTATTTAAGATAATTTAGGAAATGACATCATCATAATTGCCTCTTTCAAATCAAGCATTAGTTTGATTTAGCAAGACTTTTGGACTCTTTCCCTGAAAAAAAGTTATTATTCATTGGCAACTTCACATAAAAATCTTGAAAGCTAAGAGATCATTTTTATAAATTTAGCAAAGACAAGGGAAGGATTGTGTACTCAATGTAAAATTTGTTTGAAAATTATCATAATTATGTGACTAGGACTAAAACTAGAAGTACAACTGAAAAGCCCAATGAGTTTCTTGTTCAAAATAGACATGGAAGCATGCAACAGACTGGGGATCTTTAGAGGGAGGGGAGATCAATCAAACTACTTACACGCATATATGCATAACCCATGGACACAGACAACAGTGGGGTGAAGGAAGGCCTGGGGAGGGGACTGGAGTGGGGATGGAGGATTCATGGGGAAAAGGGGGACATTTGTAATACTTTAAACAATAAAATTTAAAAAGAAAAATAACATAAAATACAAAAAACATATAATCATAGGTATAAAGGGACTCTACTTACTGCACTTACCATCTTTCCAATTTATTATATAAACACCAAAAGACACAGCATCTTAGAAGCAGGAAGAGTGTTTAGAGGTCACGTGAGAATTCAGAAAATCTGTTCTCTCAAATATATCCAAGGCAGGGCATTGAGCATCCTAAGACTTAGACCCTATCCTCAAAGACTTTCTGCCTAATTTAGGAGCTTCCACTTACTCCATCTGAGATTTCCTTATAGATACAATTAACCTTATCTGCATCTATATTTATAACTTTACATCATAAGATTAGATACATGTATCTGATTATTGTTTCTTTCAAAAAACTGGTAAAGCACTAAAAATTGACATAAATACATGATAAAGAGTTATTTTCTAAAATTAAGTTCAGAACACATATTAATAAGTTCAGATTTTCTGACATAAGATGACATATATCACAATATCATGATACGATATTTGACACAGTTAAAGACAGGTGAACTGACAATGATGGAATGTCTTTGATGGCATCAGGGAGAGCAAGGTGGTGCTACAGCTTTCTCCCACTGCATACTCTTCCATGTCAGACTGTTCCAGAAATATCTTAAACATTTTATTAAAACCAGGTATTTGCATCCATCACAAGTCAAAAACAAAATAAAACACTGGAGTACTAGCTACTCAACACAGGTTATTATGTGAAATCTAATTTGCTTCTATTTTCCCCTTAAAAATAATACAAAACAATATTATATTGCCAGCTTTTCAGTAGGCAGAGATGATAGATTAGTGGCAAAGGGGAAATGTACATTCCTAACAACATTTTAAATATTCTTTTCCAGAAAAGTTAACAAAATAAACAATCTCACCGGAATATTAACATCTCCTAAATATAGGAAGAATACATTACTATAGTCTGACGCTTCAGAATGGTATAAAACTAATCACAAATGAATGAATGCACATAGAGTCATATGAAGTGAGTGTTGAAGCCTTATTTTGCAAACAGAGATAGGGAAAACCAGCTCTAATTACCGGGAGAGTATTTCAGAGATGCCGAGTTAGAACTGGTTCTAACATCAGTGTTTCTGCTTGATATTGAGGTTAGATTAAGGGACAGCAAAAGAGAATCAATAACATATAGCATTTCCTTACAATGGTATCAGAGGGCCCAGGAGAGACTCCTACAGTGACTCCTATTGGGAGGCCTCTACCCGACCATCGCCTCACAGAATTTGCTTGATGGAAAAAATCACCAAAATTTTGTAGTATTTCACTCCTTCCCTGCGATATCTCTACCCTTAGTAAATCATTTAAAACTGAACAATACAAAAGAACCAACAGGAAAACCACAGTATAAAAGAACAAAATGGTTCATCAGAACAAAACACACACATCTTGTCATGCACCCCACTGGTACTTTTTTTTAAACCGAGAACTAAGGAACACTTCATTTTACTTTTTCTTTTAACATCTCAACTCTTTCCTTTTGAAGTAAACTACTGGCTGTCTTGTAACCTTAATACCTTGTAGTCTTGTAGTCTTAATACCTCTACAAAATGACTTTATTTAAAAAGTACAGAAATCCCATGCTGCATCTATTAAACAATACATGTTTACTTACTTTGACCACAATTATTTGTGCATACCTTAAATGAGTTTCTATATTGGTTATATTATCCATGTCATTAAATTGCATTTTAGAGTTTAGCTGCTGTTTCCTGAGGGGAAGAGCCAATTGTCAAGATTAAATAATTTTCTTTATATCTGTGGCATTTGCCAGTTTAAACATCAAAATGCTGGGCTTTTGCTAAAGGTTGAATATTGAGCTTTCCTTCAGGGTAACAAAGAAAATTTCATTGGGAGCCCTAATACATGCTCACTATGGAGAAAATTATGGACCAATCAGGACACTAATGGTTCAGCTACTAAAGTTGCTAAGGAAATTGTGGGGATGGACAAACCCAGAAAATTATGTAAAATTTCATACTTAAAGTAAGAGATTTTATCACCGTAGTAGGAATATTATTTTATAATGACTATGATTTTTCTAATTGTGGTTAACACCTTTCTTTAAGACAATGTGAAGTTTTGAAATGCAAAATAGCAAATATTAAGTAATATGTGTTTTTGAATAAAGAATCTCAACTTCTCATTCCATAAATTTGAAAAGAATTAAAGACAAGCTAATCGTGAATATTGTTTTTTTAATTTTTATTTTCTTTATTGATTAAGGTATTACATATGTGTCCTTATCCCCCCATTGCCCTGCTTAACACCCCCCTCCCTTATGCCCTCACTCCCCTGGTGTCTGTGTCCATTGGTTATGCTTATATGCATGCATACAAGTTCTTTGGTTGATCTCTCACCCTTACCTCCACACTCCCCTACCTTCCCTCTGAGATTTGATGGTCTGATCAATGCTTCTGTCTCTGGATCCATTTTTATTCATCAGTTTATGTTGTTCATTACAGTCCACAACTGAGTGAGATCATGTGATATGTATCTTTCTCCAACTGACTTATTTCACTTAGCATAATGCTCTCCAGGTCCATCCATGCTGTTGCAAATGGTAGGAGTCCCTTCCTTTTTACAGCAGCATAGTATTCCATTGTGTAGATGTACAACCATTTTTTAATCCACTCATCTGCTGATGGCCACTTAGGCTGTTTCCAAATCTTAGCTATTGTGAACTGTACAGCTATGAACATAGGGGTGCATATATCCTTTCTGATTGGTGTTTCTAGTTTCTTGCAATATATTCCTAGAAGTGGTATCACTGGGTCAAATGGGAGTTCCATTTTTAGTTTTTTGAGGAAACTCCATACTGTTTTCCACAGTGGCTGTACCAGTCTTCATTCCCACCAGCAGTGCATGAGGGTTCCTTTTTCTCCACATCCTCGCCAGCACTTGTAATTTGTTGATTTGTTGATGACAGCCATTCTGACAGGTGTGAGATGGTACCTCATTGTCATTTTTATTTGCATCTCTCCGATGATTAGTGACTTTGAGATCATGTTTTTATATGTCTCTTCTATATGTCCTCTTTTGAAAAGTATCTATTTAGGTCTGTTGCCCATTTTTTGATTGGGTTATCTTCCTTTTATTAAGTTGTGTGAGTTCCCTGTAAATGTTGGAGGTTAAGCCCTTATTGGAGGTAACATTGGCAAATATGTTCTCCCATGCATTGGGCTTTCTTATTGTTTTGTTGATGGTTTCTTTTGCTGTGGATATTGTTTTACACAGATTTTCGGTTAAAAGTCTTGATCTTGAACACCTCCTGTTTGGTAACCACTGATGAACTAAGCAGTTTTTACCAGAAAAAAATGAACTTGCCATTACTGTCACAGCCATTCTTGTAAATGGTTCTTTATCATTAACTGTTACATAATGTAACTAGCCTGCTTATAAGTTATATGCGTACAAGGGGTCTTAAAGGAAAAGGAATAGAAAAACAAGAGAAAAGAAGTAGAGAAAAAGGAGTAGGAGGGACAGAGAGAAGAAGTAAAAGAGGAGGAAGAGGAAGGGAAGAGGAAGAAAAGAGTGGCTTTCTATTAGAGCTGATCCCAGAGATGTGGAGAAGGAATATGACCTGTCCACAAAATACAGAAGATAGTGCAAGGGCTGATACCAAATTCAAGTTGCTTGATTCCATATCCATACCAAGGGTCGTCTTGATCTTGCCCTTCGGTGAGGATTTTCAATTCAAAGATACACACACACCGCCTACTGTGATACACAGTTATGACAAACATGAAATAGGAGGGAACATGAAATAGGTTGGTAGAAATTGTTCCCTATGTGATGATTATGGCATTTCTCTATTTTTTAAATGTGCACCTCTTCGCATGAAATAATTACAGCCTTGTTAAAAAAAATCTCTTTTGCTCAAATTTGTTTTTAACATCTTATAACAAAAAAAGGCTACGGCTCTAAAAACTGATGAAGCATAAACTTAGCAACAAAAAAGTTATTGATAGGGGGCTGTTAAGGGGTAAGCATAAATTTGTTTTTAGTAACATTAGGTGCAAAATGGCTAGAGTTACAACTTCTGATTTCTTTTTTAAAGTCCACATGAGTCATATTTATGCCCTCTTCTTAGGAAGGTCAGAAATCCTCTCGAGAAATCTCAGATCTCCTATCTAGAAAAATGTATACATATAAAATCTTTGAAATTGCAAACAATTTCAAAGGGCTCATACCAGCCACCTTATAAGATTTAGATCCTGAGGTCCTGGTTAAGGACCTCTCCGTCTTACCTTAGTGCCTCTGCTCATCAACTCTAAGGGATAAGTGCCAGGTTCAAGGTGCACTATGTGACCTGTTTTCTGTTTAAAGCCTAGAGATGACTGGAATAAGTATCAAAAGTAAGAAATTATCCCAGAGGGCAGAATTGTCTCTGTCTTAATATTATTGGTAAAAGAAACAAATAAAAAAAAAAAACCTGACTGCTATTCCATGCCAAACACACATATAACTTAGTTTGAGTTGAATCACAGACCTAAAGATTAAGGCTAAAACAATAACAATTCTAAAAACAATTCTAGAAATGAATCTACAAAATAGTTTCGTGATCTTGTGGAATGCAAACATTTATTAGGTAAGGGGGAAAAGGGTATTAATCGTTAAAAATAATATATTGAACTTCAAAGTGAAAAATACAATATTTTTTTCCAAAGGGCACAATAAATAAAATAAAATGGAAAACTGCTGAGTATAATTGCTGAAATTAAAAAGACTGAAATACCAAGCATTGCTAAAGATGTGGAACAGCTACATTGCCTATACTTTGCTGGTCAGAGTAAAAAAACCGATGTAAACACTTTCAAAAACAGGTGGCCTATGTTTTAGAACTTTCAACTATGCCCATTTTGATCATATATGTACAAGAATGTTCTTGGCAACTTACAAGGCAGTGGCTGGAAACAATTCAAATATCCATGAACAAGTCAAAGAATACAACAAACGGTTGATTCATACAATGGAATATCACTCAAGACTAAAAAAGGGCAAACTGCTGATTCAAAACATGGATGATTCTGAGACTTTTTATTAAGGGAAAGAAGCTTGGACATAAGATAGTTTGTACTATATGATTCTATTTATAAAAACTTAAAGAACAATGAACCAATGCTGATAGAAATTAGAAAAGTCTTTACTTTTACGGGGGCATTACCTGAAATGGGGTACACGGGAATTTCTGCAGTGATGTCAGTATCTGTACTTTTATTTGCATATAGTTGACAAAACTGATTGGGTAGTCTGCTCACTGAAAATGCGTGTTTTATATGTAAATAATACCTTGAAAGTATCCCATTTGGAATCAGTAAGAGAGGATCTCAGTAGAATGGATGTGTTTCTGACTGTCAGTGGCCATTTTGCTATTTGTTTAGCTCAGGTCAGAGGACAGACAAATGACAATGTATGCATTCTCTCACTACTTGGCTTCCCCCAGAAGTTAAAACAGGTTCTTTCAGGAATCCAGGGCCTTTTTGGTGTGTGTACAAGGTTTTAGGTATTCCATAACCTGAAACCTTTTAGGACAGCGGTTCTCAACCTGTGGGTCGCGACCCCTTTGGGGGTCGAACGACCCTTTCACAGGGGTCGCCTAAGACCATCGGAAAACACATATATAATTACATATTGTTTTTGTGATGAATCA
Organism: Myotis brandtii; assembly: GCF_000412655.1. Taxonomy (NCBI): domain Eukaryota; kingdom Metazoa; phylum Chordata; class Mammalia; order Chiroptera; family Vespertilionidae; genus Myotis; species Myotis brandtii. The sequence goes on from NW_005365325.1 coordinate 5,364,703, forward strand.
CTATGCTTTAATTATGTTCAATTTGTAACAATGAAATTGGGGGTCACCACAACATGAGGAACTGTATTAAAGGGTCACGGCATTAGGAAGGTTGAGAACCACTGCTTTAGGGTTTAGGGAGCCTGCGTTCTCCGGCTCCCTAAACCCTAAAATTAGACACCTATGTTGGCAGGCCATGGTAAGGACATTCCCTGGTAGCAAGTTCCTCCTTGTAGTTAGAAGCTGTTCCATTTCTTTGGTCTCTGTTTCCCGGAACATGCTCATTACTATTAGGGCTGGAGAGGAACATGTTGTCTTTGGAAGAAAACTCTTGTTTCTGCACAGGAAGCAGTCCTGAGCCTTCCTTCCAAAGGACTTCACTGCATCAGTAGATCAGCATTCTAATCCTAGAAGCCCTCTAACTGAGGGAAAGATGCACAGAGCTGACATGGGTGCCTTTGGCCCCACAGACGACCTTCTACTATGTCCAGACTCGCACCTTCTGCTCAGGTCCTTCATGCTCCTTGACTCAACTGGCACTGAAGACCAGCCAGGGCATGAAAGGCAGCGAGGAGTGCACTGGGCAGAATTTCATGTTGTCACCTGCTGGTGCCCTTCTCTTGCTGCCTTAGCTCTCCCTTCTCCACGGGTCCTGTAGCTCCTGTGCCAGGCTGGCGATGGACTGTCTTCTGAGGTGAACAGAGAAAAACAGAGGAACCCAACAAGGCCTCTGGAAACTAGGAGCTGGGAGCCTAGAATTGGCTTGTGGAGAGATATCACTAGTGTTCCTGGGAGATCCTGCCAGGACTATTTGGTGCCATGAGCTTCCCAGCCCAGAGAGTGCGTTTGTCTAGGAACTGGAGAGGGCGGGATGACCATGCATGCTCCTGACAACCACTGTGTCCTGGTCACTCAGCTGCATACCTGCCAGTGACTGATCAATTTATCCTACTTCTCTTCGGATGTGGAGGGCTGGGGCGGGGACGAGGAGAAATCAATCTGCCAGTCGTTGAATCTGAGTGCTCTGCAGGAGGTGAGACCGAATTCACTGGGGAAAAACTCAGAAGCTCAGAATCTCGGGCGGGTGACTCTCACCTGATTACTCTAGAGAGGAAATTTAAAATATTGTTTTGATTAAATAAGCATAGTGATCGGCCTGAGGCAGGTGCTAAAGGGGGTGAGGGAATTGGGAAACAGGACATGCACAGCATCCTGAAATGTACAGAGAGGACACATGGCATTTGCCAACCCCATAACTTGGGTTTCTTTCCTCAGGTGAGACTGACCACACAGAAATCATGGAATAAGAACCCATCAGTGAATAACTCAGGGGGTGGGGTTGCAGCCCTTGGTTATTATGTTTCACATTTTTTTTTACCTGTTTCAAATTTCCTGTAAGAATGCCACACTCGATGAAAAATAAGTAAATAAATTTGAAAAATAATCATCTATTTTTACATTGCCAAGTAGTTATTTGTTAGAACAAATGTACCATCTCTCATTTTTAAAAACTTTATTTTGAAGAGGTGCGGTTTTTGTTAACCCATTTTTCCCGTCTTTTAATGAGTATTAAATTCAAAATAAAATGAAAAGCAGACATAATGTCTTTAATAGCCCTGACCATTAAAATATATGAGTAGTTTTGCAAGCTGGATACCTGAGTTAGCAGAAGAACCCACAGCAGCTATAACTAGGCACATACAAATGAACTCACAGGTGAATTGCATGCTATTTGGGAGGAAAAATGGCAGCACACTGTGTTATAAACAGACTCTGGAGACTTATCTTCATTTACGTTTAAATGTAAAAGTACATTTAGATGTAATTTTCTCTGTTCTTCCCACTAAATACAAATAAAACCCCTGGACATTATATATAAAAGAAACATAAAAAGACTCTTAAAAATAGAGACCATAAAGTTTTATCATGAGAGAGACCTTCACTGTGATGAAACAGTTCTGTATGTTAATTGCAGTTGTAGTTACACCAATGTGATTAATATGAGATGGAACGTGTATTAGTTTCCTGTGGCAGCAGAAACAAATGATCACAAATGGAATGGCTTACAACAACAGAAATTTATTCTCTCACAGTTCTGGAGGCCAGAAGTCCAAAATCAGTACCACTGGGCTAGAATCAGGTATTAGCAAGACTCCATTCCCTCCAGAGGTCCTAGGGGAGAATTTTTTAGTTGCCTCTTTGTGTCTCTTTGGCTTGTGATCATATCTCTTTGCTTCATTTCACCATTGCCTTGTCCTCTATGTGTGTGGATAATCACCGTTGGCCTCTCCTCCCTTCTACTGTGATAGCACTTAGGGCCCAACTGGGTAATCCAGGATAAACTCCTTTCAAGAGCCTTAACTTAATTACATTTTTGGCATTATGTTAATATTCAATTCTTTTGCTAAAATACATCTTTTTCTTTCACCTGTCCAGTCTCCATTAGCTTACTTTTAAAATAAACAGTGATATTCCTTTGAGGAAAAATAATCTTTATTGTTCTTAGTCCTTGTGTTTTTGTTACTGTTGTTATTGGTGTTTGTTCTCACTGCTTTATTGAAGTATGATTGAAAAAAATTAAAAAAAAAACACACCTGTATATATTTAGGTTGTAAAATGTGATTTTTTAAAAGGTGCATGGCATGATAATTTAATACATGTACACATTATGAAATGATTACCACAATCAAGTTAATTAACACATCCATCATTTCATATAGTTACCATTTTTGTGTGTTTTAAGAATATTTAAGATCTACTCTCAGCAAATTTCAAAAATGCAATGCAGTATTATTATCTACAGTCACATTGTACTTTCAGTTTTCTTGTGTTTTAAGTGAGGTTTAAAAAGCTGCCATTTTTATTCCTGAAAAAATAGATCTAGAGACAGAGAAGCATCGGTCAGATGCTCAAACCTCAGAGGGAAGGCAGGGAGGGTGGGGCTAAGGGGGAAAGATCAACCATAGGACTTGTATGCATGCATATAAGCATAAGCAATGGATACAGACACCGGGGGATGAGGGCATGAGTAGGGGGATAGGGGACAATGGGGGAATAAGGACACATTTGTAATATCTTAATCAATAAAGGAAAAAAATGCTGCCAATTTATAGAGGTATATCAAGACTGGCCAATGGACATATTCTCTCTCAAGCCACATAAATAAGGTCAGGCACTGATTTCACGAGGCTAAAGAGAAATAGCCTATGAATAGATTTAGTATAAAAGTCCACATACAATATCTCATCAGCCTTTGAAATTCCAACCCACATTTGAAATTCTTTTATTCTGTTTCATTCTATTCTTTCTGGCTTCTGTGAAATTTAAAAGTGATGGTAGCTGTCTAGTCTATTTCACTTTTCCTTCACATTTCATAACTTGTAATTTCACTACTATGGCAAACTTTGTGTTCATTTAATTAAATAAATCTTATTTTGCAGTTTAGTTTTGTTTTTATGATCTTAACTTTAAACTATAAATATTGAGATTACTTAGGTTTCCATGCATTGCCTCTTTGGATTATCAAAGGCATGTTTCCCCTTATTGTATTTTAGCCTGCCATGTGATTGTAAAATCCTTGGAACATTTAAGTCTGTATCTAAATCAGGTCTTTATTTTCTATTTGATTATATGTCTTCCATCTACATCCACTCTACTTCATTTCAGTTTTGTCTAAGGAAATCAAGATGCACATATAGAGGTACCAGAAGTTATACTAGACCTCAGCTATTCATGGAAAAATCAGAAGTTTGAAATAGGAAATGTACTGTTTTGAAAGGAACTGATCGAACAAGCTTTTTGGTTAAGATTGAATACAAATGTAATTGACAATAAAACTTGGTCTTCATAATACTCTGCCACTCCCAAAGCATGCAGAACATAAAAGTGAGTAGTATGGAAAATGAAGCACATGGAGTTAAAGTAATATCTCCAAAGTCACTGTGAATGATGGCCAGTGAGCTGGGATTGTGATACTGAACAACAAAATGCAATATACCAGTTCAACTATAGTACCCTCTCTGCAAGCATTATTTTTATTGAGTACTCCTATCTGTAATCATCGTGCTAGGTGTTGTGGGGGCTACAAGTATTAGTAAGATGTAGCAACTCACAACATAGTGTCTACCTGGATGGAATATTTTGCTTTTTTCCCCTTCTTTACTTATTTGACCATAAATTAATTATTTTTAAAAGCTATAAATGAATTTAAATAATTAGGTTCCAGTTTTCTACTCATCCTATTTATCCCTTTTCTATTTGAGAAATAATGCAATCAGTTTTTGCAGATGATTTCAAAATAGTACATTAGTGACATAAATGTCTCTTCTACAGAGACTGTTAAAAGCTCTAGAGGGAGAAGAGGGAATAGAATTGGGTTCAGGGTCACAGTCCCAACGGCTCAGATAATTGAAATACTCAGTGTTCTGGATGCCAGGGAGTTGTCTGTTTTTGCTCTTAAATTCCTTCCTTAGAGATCAGCAGAATACAGACAGTGCAAATACTGAATCTGTTACTCCCTCAGAAAGTAGGTATTATTGTGATTAGTTGATTTGATTATTTTAATTTTATTATGTTCTGATAGGAGATGTTATATCCTAAGAAAGCATAAATGCTCAGCATGACTGAAAGTTTGCTTTGTTAGAAGAAAAGGAAAATGAATCAGCACATGTTAAGTCCTGCTCTGTGGACATGTACCAATCCTCTAAATTTCCTAAGTATCTTAAAGGTGACTTAAGCCTCCTAACATTTGTGAAATTTCAGAGAAATTACAACTCTTCAAAGTTTTACACAGCTGGTGTAACTGAGCTTTGAATATACAGAGAGAGTAATTGGGGTGACTGAGTGAAGGAAGTGCCAATTATTAGCTTTGTGGTTGGGCTAGGTAGTTTCATGGTCTGTAAAGTGAGGATGATAACAGCACTTAGTTCACAGGGCTGCTGTGAGGGCTAAATGAGACAATGATTCCAAATCTCTAAGAATAATGGCAAGCACACAGTACACATGCAATAATAATCTCTACTGGAGATGAAGGTGTTGATAACAGCAGGTAGTGATAGTGTAGTTCCTATCTACTCCCAAAGTTCCTTTGTTTCCCATTAGCAATAAAGGCCTGGATTTGGCTCTACCACTCACTGGTGAGAAGAAAAGCAGCTTCTGACAGCCAGGACCTGGTCTGGTACACAAGCTGGGCCAGGCACTACTGCTGAACACAAAAATGTCAAAGACATCACATCACACAAGGTCACTTGTTACTATGATGAAGAAAGACAAAAATTAGATGACTTTGTAATTATAGATGAGTAAGACAGAAACAGAGATATTGTTTAAATTAAAAAAAAGGCCAAACCTCCACAATTGATTATGAATATGAATAACTGCTCTTTCTTCACAAATAATTGCTTAAAATTTACTTTGTGCCATTTTACTTTTAGTTTAGAATTACTATAAAGGTATCAAATGATAGGATTCGCACTGCTTTTTGACAGCATCAACCCCAGAAAATCTTAAAACACAAGTTCATATCAAGTCGTGTATGACATACTTTTAGTGAGACACTCCACAGTTCCTCAAGTTCTCCCTCTTTGAACAAAGAAATAAACCAAATTGTATTCAACCAAAGTTATGCTTCTGGTGTTCTTTGGCAGGACACAGGTTGCATGTCCTTTACTGCACTTAATAAATAATTAAATTTAGTAATCCACATTCATTTCAAGGCTGTTACATGCACAACATCATCCTAGGCACAAAAATGATTTAGGCCTGGTCCTTGACCACAGCCATCTTGCAATTCAGTGGCAGATACAAATCTATTTATTGAGCAAATCTAAATGAAATGCATACTGCAATTTGTTTTGTTCAACCAGCATTCATCGGACATCCAATATTAGATAGTACCTGAGCTACCATCTAATTATTACCAACATGTTATGTGATTAAAGAGTTGGTAGAAGTTTACTTGCTATAATCCTTGAGGACTTCAAATATTTTAACAGATAGAGGGGGAAAATGATAACTATGAGGCTAGGCTTTTTGAAAAATCATGATTTAATGCAGAGGTACTTTTCAGAGAATAGCAAATGTCATTGTAAATGGTACTTATGTAAACCTTGGTTGGGCAAAATAGAAGATGATGAGGCTAGAAACATGTGTTTGGGATGATAATGTGTTTAATGTCATAGATGGGAAATTGTAATGATAAAAAATGAAGGTCAGAAACACTGCTTAGGAGGTCATTTCTAAAACCCATTTGAATGATGAAAAAATGAATTTAAATTGTTGCATTGAGAATAAACATATGGAAAATTATGTTAGGTCCTATATTTGTTACTGAAGGCAATTCTGATATAAATAAATACATTATCTTTGACATCAAGTTGCTCCTAGTCTAAGACAGAAGGGTAGATAAGACCTTGACAGTTATTACTATAATCCAAAATAGGAAATGTTTCAAGAAATAGTCAAAGAGGAAAGATCTTATTTAGAACATCTCCAGAGTCCTTTGAATCACAGTATGTATGTCCCTTTCTCCAGTGATTACAAATCTTACTTTACAGGAGTTAACCATCAGTAGCTCTAAAATTGGCTGAATATCCCTAAATAGGCATGACTACAAGTCACACTTCCTATAGGCATGCAGATTTTCTCTATAGGGCTCTGATGGCAATTCTCATGTGGACTATTTAGGAAGCTAATAGCACTACCTTAAATACCATTTCCAGATAAAGACAGAGGAGATAGGGTAGGGGTGCAGTTATTCGACGTTATCAGAAAAAGCAAAGTAAATAAGGGTAAGGTTATTAATGTCTCTTACAAAAGAGGAACTTCTACCCAGTTTTCAGAGCTTTTCTAATATATGATGTTTCTTTAAAAATAACCAATTCAAGATAATCCTTAAGCCAAGGACACATATTTTGCAGTGGCAAATTCTGCCCGCCCCCTCTTTTCGTGGAATTCATTATGTCTCCCTTTATGCCCAAATTCTATTAGTTGTCAAATCTCATTGATTCTACATGTTAAATAGTTCTAAAAATCATCCCCACTATTCTTTGATCATGATTACCCACTGTACTAATGTGAGTCACATTCTAAATGCTATTTTTCAGGTAAGTCCTGAGATAAAAGCAGAGATTACATCACCATAATTCAATGAGAATTTTTTTTAAATAGAGAGCAATCAGAGTGAGTAAGTCAGAAATGCCAGACAATGTTCATCTAAAGCCACAAGTCAGAACTAAACAACTATCTATAATCTCACGAAGTCCACAAGTACAGCAAAGTCATAAATGACAAATGGAACATCGACCACAAGATAAAGGTAAGCTGAATCATTCTTTGTTCCATTAATCCATTCATGAAAAATTCATAATACACTTCCTAAGTATGAGGCACTTGGAATTCAACGGTATCCTGATTTATTGATGGCTGTGATCTTAAAAATACAATATAATAGACGCAGTGGTTCATGTGTGCATTCCATAATTACTAGAGGACTGTGTTCCTGATAACATCCACTTTCCGTGACCCTTTTCTGTGATTTTTTTTTCTTTGCTGGGTGTTTTCTATTTAACCCTCAATACACCTTATCCACCTTCTCTACCATGCTCCAGAAGTCTGACCATTGAGGACAATATCAGGCCTCCTTGTCATTTACCTTCTGGTAAAGTTCAGTCAATTAGGTAACAGAGTAGATTCACAAAAAGAACATGGGACTGGGATATTTATTCCCCACATCCTTTCCCTGAAAGGCCACCTGTGTGCTACTTACTATTCATGTAGCTCTTCCTCTGAATTCTAGTAACTGCTTTCTATCCATATTCCTAGCCTGGGAGCAATGATCATATTCTATGATTATTTCTATTACCATTATATCTTTGAAAATAATCACTTTTTAAATTCACCAAAATAACCCAGGTTAAATTTGTCATCAGTTTCATTCTGGGACCTAGATTGCTACTAGTTTAGAATTTGTAAGTTTTTCAACTAGGCTTAAATTTTGGTTATGCAATTCTGGACTATTTTTTAAAAATTTATCTATATTGCTAAAAGTATTACAGATGTTCCCTTCTTCCACCCTGGTGATCCCCTCCACCCTGTACCCACCCCTCCACCCTGTACTCCCCCAAGGTCTTCACTGCACTATTGTCTGTGTTCATGGGTTAATATAAAATTTATATATATATAAATTTGTTGGTTTATATCTCCCCAACCTCCCTCTCAGATTCTTCAGTCTGTTCCATGCTTCAATGTCTCTAGATCTACTTTTTTTCCTCAGTTTATTTTGTTCATTACATTCCACATATAAGTAAGATCATGTGATACCTGTTTTCCTCTGACTGGCTTATTTTTCTTAGCATAATACACTCCAGGTCCCTCCATGCTGTCTCAAAGGGTAAGAGATCTTTCTTACAGCTGCATAATATTCCATTGTATAGGTTATTTTTTACTATAGTATCCTTTTAACATTTCTTAAATTTGTTGTTTATTTCTTCTTACTTTTATTTAGATTATGTGTGATAAATGATCATGACATTCATCACCTCTTAGGTGGGTAATCCAATATTCTACTGTCTTTCAAACTCTAGATATCCTAAATTTAATTCTCTTTCAACAATAAATCCAGAGAAATGCAAAATATGAATAACTGCAAACCATGAAAATCTAAGTTTTACTCTGAGCTTTCTTCAAGGGCAGTTTTATTTTATCATTTTAAACCACCCTATGTATTCAAGTACAATAAATATTTAACTAAGTATTATGATAAATTTTAGAAACATATGTACTCATAACTAAAAAGGAATCCAAATAAACTCAAACTATGTTCTTTCCCTGGTGAAGGTACTGAGAAAGAGACAAGTTTAATAGCTTGCCTAACATTACAGAAAAAGAATCAATAAAATAATCTTGTGCATTCTCTACTATAGAACTGGATATTTTTTCAAATCTGAAATGCCAATATAGCATGTATAGAAAATATTACCTCATTAGCTCTTTTCCTTCATCCTAATACAAACCTACTTTGTAAAGGCTAATAATCCTGAGACTATAATTAAAAAGTAATTAGTAGTACACTCATAGATTAATGATTATTTTTGAGATTATATAACAGAAATTATATGCTGATATAGTATCGATGTGATGCAGGTCATTATTCTGCATACTTCTTTTAAAAAAAAAGTTTGTAATTATGTTGCCAATGGAATTATAGTTTTCTTTAATTTCAGCAGAAGTATTCAATAATATTTAATCATCATGACCCCAAAATGTAAACTCTTTAAATTCTCATTTTACAAATAAGGACTTTGAGACTCATAGGCACACAGAAAGACAGAAGTAAAGTTAGCTTACAATACAGTTCTTACTGAGACTAAAAGCCAGGGAAATTTCAGGAGCTCCTCTAAACTGTACAAATTCTTATTTTATGTGAACTCCCAGCCCATTTTGCCAGCAAAGAAAACCCCAAGCTGCATAGGCCCAGGACTTCAGATCCTTCATAAAATTGAGCACTAACCAAATCTTATTGAGAGTGGAGCTATAAAAGGGAAAGGACAAAAAGCTTTTCAAAAGCCACAGATAAAGGAAGTCATCAGGGAAATCTCCAGAAAACAAAGAAATCTGGCTCTCTATGTCAGCTCGGCACTGTGGTAGGAGGACATGAATCAGAAGAAAAGAGTCAAAAAAATCCCCAAAGGGAGAGATTCAATTTTAAGTTTTCAAACTTCATTTCAGGAAAAATATGCAAATGTTTTGAATATATTCTAGGAGACATAGTCACAAGCTAGTTATTCTTTTTTATTGCATATAAATAAGAGCAATAAAGAAACCAGATGGCCAAGTATGTAGTAGTTTTAAGAATACTATCAACACTGAATTAAGCATGCCTGCTTTGCATTTATATACCACTTGATCATCTGAAAGCACATTTTTCAGAATATTTGAAGAATGTCATTTGCATTATTTTGCTAGGGCTGCCAACACACAATACCATGGACTGAAAGACTTAAAGACCAGAAGTTTATTTTCTCACAGTTATAGAAGCTGGTAGTTCAAGAGCAACATGTTGGCAGGATTGGTTTCTTCTGAGACCTCACTGTGGCTTGTAGATGGCCATCTTCTCCTTGTATCTTCATGTGGTCTTTTCTCTGTACATGTCTGTGTCCAAATTTCCTCTTCTTACAAGAATATCAGTAATACTGGATTAGGGCCTACCCTAATGATATCGTTTTAACTTAATTACCTTTTTAAGTATCCTATCTCCAAATATCACATTCTGAGGTACTGAGGGCATGTGACTTTGAGAGGGACACATTCAGCCCATAACTCCACTCCATTTCCATCTTGAGAATGAAAAGTAAACACAGAGACATTAGAATCACTGAATTTTAAATATAAATGTGACATAAATATTATTAAAACTCAACCCCATAGCTTGTGCATGAAACAGGATCTGTGAGAAGTCAAATGAGTTGTCTAAGATAAAAAAACAGTACATAAAAGGAAGGATTAAGAAAGAAATGACATTATCAGAGAGAAAGGTTAGTCAGTAAGACACTGGGAAAATTAGTTATCCATATAAAAAACAAACATGAATGATATCTCTACTTAATACCATTTATAGACTTAATAAAAAACAAACTGACATTAGGCTCAATTGTATTGCTTTAGTTTCCAAGTGTTTCCAAGAGTGTTTAAATTTCACCAACATGAAGATGTTATGCTTTGCAAATAATTTTAGTATTTAAATTTTTTTCATCTCATGCACGTCAACAAATTTTGATCTTAACATACATTTTTGGATGGCAAATATGGTCTGTAAATTTCTGTTCCTATTTTATATGTTAAATATCATAAAACATTTCTATGGATGAATCTTAGAAGCAAATTATTAAGTAAAAGGAATATAATAAAGCAACACAATAATATACAACATAAAATAATACCTATGTAGATTTTTTTTAAAATAAGCAACAACAAATAGTATATAAATCTATGAAGAAAAGCCAAAGGATAATTGCAACAACAACAAAACTTCAGGATAATGATTATCTCTTGAGTAAAGGGAGACAGAGGAAGGAACTGGGGTCCAGGAAGGGCACATGGGGAAACAGGAATAATTCTAAAATTGGGTGATGGGCTCTCAAGTATTCATTTCAAGATTACACACACACACACACACACACACACACACATTTGCTAAAATATTAATTTGTATGTATTAGTTATTCCATAATAAATAAATATATTGAAAAAGCATCTGGACATTAAAGTATATTAACAAACATTTCATGTCTCGAATATAAAGAGATCAATTTCTAAATTCAGAAGGCATTTTTTATAATAAAAGAAAAGACCATGTGAGAAAGAAAAATATAACTTATTCAGGAAAATACACATGCAATTTTATGTTTTGTATATTGTTTCTCTTATTTATTATCCTCACATTTTTTAAAATAGTAAACTATAGCATTTATACTTAATAGTTAAGTAAAAGAATGCTAGACTCATAAATAAAACATGGGTTTAGATCCCTTTCATACTAGCTGTTTGATGTTAGGATGATTGCTTGGGTTCCTTGAATTTTAGTTCCATATTATCTCTCTCAAATGAAGAGCTTAGACAGGATAGAGATCCTCCAGTACCTGTATTCCATAATTTTATATGCAGAAGGAGTCCCAAGTTTTTCAAAATTTGAGATTTGCTTTCTAGAAGGAACCAACGGGTCTATAAAGCTCATCCATCATTGACCAGAGGACACAGTGTTCTCCAATTACATATCTTATTGACAAGGATGGATTTTTAAGTATGTTACTGGGAGAAACGGAAGAGACAGGAACAAAGGTCAGGCATGTGACGAATTTTTGTTTTTGCCTTTTTCACCTTGCTAGGCCCGCATTTTCATTGAGAATGCTCTTTCATAAGAGCTTTTTGGTTAATTCTCCATAAGAAAAAAAAGAATCTCAAGTTATTTTCAACAAAAGTTTCAAAATGGAAGTTGATGTCATATATTGCCAATATGGGGAGGGCAGTGGAAGGCGGGTCTGGAAACACCTTTTTTTTCATATTTGCTAGCAATTCACAAGTCAAAGCAAAGGAAATATGGAGGCGCAAAAATAAAATTGGCAGTTTCTAAAAACTTTGAGCTGGTGCCCCAGGTCCTACCAAGCTTTTAATGACACGAATGTGTTGAAAGTAGTCCTTAATAAATAATTACTTTAGCTTATCACCATTAAGCCTTACAATAACTCTTAACATTATTTGACTTGATTGCTATTAAAAAGAAGGACCGGGACTCTTAAATATGAATAGCTTTTTTGAGGTCACAAGTTTAGCATGACAGATACCTGAACCCAGGTCTCAATCAAAAGCACTTGCTTCTCTAGCTGTCCCCATGAATAATGAACTAATGGTGTTTTTAATCCACTGAGTGAGGACCTATTCAAAATTTTATTCACTGCCTATTTGTCATTTGAATATCCAATTGTCTTATGTGAATACTTAGGTAATTACCAGAAGAACTCCATTAAACTATTTCTTTAAAATATTGTGATTTCTATTTCTTGTTCTCCTAATGCTCTTGCACTGCATTTCCAAAGAGTGTTAACTTACAGACATACAGAAAAACTTTGTAAATATTACTATTGTGGATAAGAAATTAACTGTAAATAGCCTACTGATATTTCAATAAAAGCTGAAATGCAGCATATATCTCTTCTTCATCAAACAGAAGATAATGGCCACTAAATACCAGGCTGTTGAAGCTCATGGTGTAAAGAAGCTGAAACTATTGCACTCTCATTTTCTATTTTACACAGCCATAACTGCTTTCCAGTTCCACTAACTAGACTATAAGCCACTTGAAAACAGGAATTGCTTTATATCTTTTTGGCTAGAGTTTAACATCTTGTCTTAAATATCTAAAACAATATGTAAGTGAATAAATTTATATTATTTGAGATATTTTTATAATTTAACTAGATTTAGTGGAATCTTTACTACTCTATGTAATAATAAGCATCTGCTTTATTAATCTTTCCAATATTAAAATTCAGAAACACAAATATTACAATTTTTAATTTACCTTAGTTTACATTTTTCCACTACTGACTGCAACATTTCTCAACTGTTATTTCCCATGCTATGGAAATACTTTAGGGAAGACATTCCCATTTTAAAAGGACTAAATAGATAAAAGGGGTAACAGGATTAAAACCTAACAGGACAAACAGCAGCAAATCTTAAGGCCTGAGAATAACCTTCTTTAACTCCACGATCTGCCCACCAGACCTATGGAAAGAGGGTCTTATCTTCCAGACACATGAGGGTGTCCTGACCCATGGCTGTGCTGGGTGCAGCTCATGTGGTAGTTCTCATGGATTGAAGTTAGGTGTCTGCAGCTCCCCTGGGCTGGCATCCACACCAGGGGCTCGACCAGGTCCCCCACAGATTCGCTGGGCATTGTCCTTGCTTGAGCCCTCTAACTGCTGGCATGCCCACAGCTCCAGGTGGCTCCATCTTTTAAAATGTAGGTGGAGGTAGCCATGTCCTATCGTTGTGGTGTGCAGACATCCTGCCCAAAGAGTTTGGGCTGGGGTCATCTGGCCTGTTGAAACCCAGTCAAAGGCCCTGACTTTTGAAACCAAGGAGGCAGCCCTTATAATTACTGAATCACTTTTGGAGCCTTTCTTCCCTTGTCTTGAAGAATATTGCAGTTTTGCAACCAGGTAGTTTTATGGCCCTCTCCAACGATCTCTCTTTATTTGTCTCTGCTTCCTTCCCCTTCAGTTCAAATGGATTATTTTCCTGCTGAAATGTTTGATTAAGTCTGTGGTCTGCACCCATACTAGCTGTCTTACCAAAGGGCTGTTTAGGCACACTCTTAGTGTTCTCTTCCAAATAGCTTTTTTTTTTTTTTTTTTTTTGCAGCATAGATAGGATGAGATTTTCCAAAGTTTTCCGTTCTTAATCTCTTTTGATTAACAGTTCTGTTTTTAAGTCACTTCTTTTCTCACATTTTACTAGAAGCTGTCAGGAGGAGACAAGTCGCAGCCGTTCCTGTTACCTAATACTTCATGTCCAGATACCAAGAAAAAGTTGCAAGGCATAGCAAAAGGCAAAAAACACAATTTGAAGAGATGGAGAAGCATCAAAATCAGACATGGCAGGATGTTGAAGAACACCCACCAATCTCCCTCAGTTTGCATGAGAAATTATGATGATTATATGCACATTTATAATTCTTCAAAATATTAAAGTAGTTGTGTATGGGTAGAATTATGAATGATTTCATTTTCTTTTTGCATTTTATTATGCAAGTATATTTCTATTACAATGAGAAGAAAAACCATAATGTAGTATAATTGCCTAATAAAAAAACAACTGCTTGGCATTAAAAAGAATTTTATATATCAATAAAATTCCTGTTTTATTAACTACTATAAAATTTTCATTTGTTACATTTTAACATTAACAAACTCACTAAAATGCTTAGAACTAATAAAAGTAGCATAAAAATTGCAAGTGTAATTCCACTTTATGATACTTAGAACAAGTGAAAACTAAGCTAAAGCTATTTATAGACTGAACATCCATTAAGAATATAAAGAGGATAAGTGCCGGTATATTTACTAAGACTTTATATTAAAGGAGAAAAAAAGAAAGATGCATTTTCACTAAATGGGATAGAGTATAACATTACTTGTTTAGCATATATACAAAATTTTATAAGACTGAGTAATCATTGCTAGACATCCTTGAATTTCTATGACTCCTTTATCAGAATTTATCTTGAAAAACATAAAACTGTCCAAAGATAAGTTTAAAGTATGCTAAAAAGGGAGAAACATTGTAAATTATACAAAAAAGAAAAGACAAAAATATTTTGTTTACTGATGTACACTGCTCTTCTAACAATGTTTTCATTGGCCCTCCAAAAGCACTGTGATATATCAATGGATATAGAAGTCTTCCTTTAGGATTGTTTGATGTATTAATAATGTGACAGGATTCTTCCTTTGGCAAGAATTTAAAAATAAGCAAAGTTTTTCAAAACCCTATAAAACAATGAGAAATTTCCATGATGTAAATTTAAATGTAGAAAATTTATAACAAACTTCCTGGGGACCTAGAATTTTGGTTTCCCATAAATCTATTTTTTAACCACATTTTAGTTAGATATTACTTCTCCAAACAGAGTTTACAGTTCCCATGGGTTGGTGACTAAACTTAGAATTAGGTAGTTCTTGTCAAAATTATGGCAAAGTTACGGCAGGCTTAGTCATAGTCTCAAAGGTGAAACAGAGAAAATTCCATTTTCATAAACATTTTATGACTATTTATTAATTTGTAGAAGAAGGTCCTTTCTGTCCCTAATCTTTTACATTCAAAAATTCTTTGATGATCAACTGTCACAAATGATTCCTATTAGTTCATTTACTCATTGATTCAATGAACATTTATGTTAATTAAAAAACCTTTTAAAAATTTAACAAGTTGGTTATTTAAAAAGAAAATAAATCTAAATGAGGGTTTTCATAAACACCAATGGGTCATCTCCAATAACTCCAAAACTTTTCACTCATAAACCACCTAAAAGAAACTCACAAAACTTGCTATAGATGGTTTTGTTGCCCAGGAATAAATTGTAATGTCACCTTCAACTAGTGAAAGCTTATTGAAGTAAGGAATTTACACTATTTCATGGGCAGCTGGCTCTGTATTCTGCCCCGAGATGGTAAATATTCACAATATTTTAATCTGAAAGTCTGAAAACCAAAGATATTGGAACTCATCATGTACAGCCCTGAAAATTACGTAACACTACCTATGATTTTTACCCCACTTATTGCAACTATTCATAACTTTTTTTTGCACTGATATTTATGCCCTAGATTACAGGGTAACATCTCAGACCTCTATGGAGAGTTATGTAACATATAGTTTACCCCCCTTCTCACCTTATAAACCAGAAAAACTGAATTCCAATAAGAGGTTGTGAATTCATATCTGAAAGAACCCTATTTCATGCTAATAAATTTTTTCCCATTGAAACATTGACATGATTATATTTTCTTTGTAATAATAGTAAATATTCACTTGGCTATATTTTAATATCAGTGTTATATAACTTAGAGTTATAGAGATCATCCTTCAACAGCAATTATTATAGGGCAGGGGTGGGCAACCTTTTTGTGAGGGCAACCAGCAAAATCTCTGACTCAAAATTCTTCTGCGTGCCAACCCTAATTTTTTGAGAACATGTTACGCCTACTTGATATCTCTTAAGGTGTATGTATGTGAAGAACCTTGAAGAAATAATAAAATTCATTCGAGTGACAAAAACACAGTATATGATGATGAAAAATACATTTATTTTTTAATGTATACATGTACACTGATAGTCCGACAGAAAACTTTATGACTCCGTTTGATATTATCAGTGGGACTTTTGCTGCTGCATCACTGATGACAGAGATTTTACATCAGGTTTATATTTCGTGACCTTCAGAGATATGCATGAGCTACTACTTTCATCCGTCAGGCTACTCCTATTACGAGACTTAACAAAATTCATCACTGAGAACAAAGATTCACAAGTGTATGTGGATGAAACCAAAACACTGGTCGGATCTAGGAAGGCAGGGAGAGTTAAGGCAGAGGCATAGAAATTGCTCTTCCCCTCTCTCGTCAATCCATGTCTATGGTCTTTAAGATAACTTGTTATGGAAAATTATTTATTTACCTAAGGTGCACCTACACTGAATTTATCTGAAGAATAAAAAAGTCGATATTAAGAAAAAAACTGTAAATGGAAGATTATAAGAGAGGGTTTCGCGTGCCAGCAAAAGTTACTGGCGTGCCATGTTTGGCATGCGTGCCAAGGGTTGCCCACCCCTGTTATAGGGTTATCTTAACAATTAGGATAAGAGGTTACAGATTATCTTCAGGTTTTTTATTAGTTATGATTCTCTGATAAATATATTTTCCCTTTGTGAGTTTCCTATTCGGTTGACTGTGTGACGCAGGGGTCCTCAAACTACGGCCCGCGGGCCACATACAAATACAAATATTGTATTTGTTCCCATTTTGTTTTTTTACTTCAAAATAAGATATGTACAGGGTGCATAGAATTTGTTCATAGTTTTTTTTTTTAAACTATAGTCCGGCCCTCCAACGGTCTGAGGGACAGTGAACTGGCCCCCTGTTTAAAAAGTTTGAGGACCCCTGGACTGTGGAGGAACCAATATCTTATTCATGCCTTAGTAAGCCAAAATGTACTGTGGACTGGACCTGGCACCAGTCATGGGAAACCTAGAGAACCAGAGAAAAGACTATCAAGGGCTTCGGTGGTGGTTTTCTAATGCTTCTGTATTGATATTAATCTTCCCGAATTGGGGAGGTAAAGCAAAACCTGCCATCAGAAAGCCAGTGCTGCTACACTTCTGGGTATATGTCTCTTTAAATGTACTCAGTGTGAAAAAAATGTCTGGCCATGGAGTAACATAAGCATAAAAATTTATGTAAATCACTATTCAAAAGAATGTGTTCTGTTGAACTGCAGCAGCATATCTGCAAGTCATTTAGTAACAAGGGACAGGAAAAGTGATACTACACTGACACTACAGCACAAGTTGAAGAAGATTATTTATCATCAAAGAGAACCTCAGGGATGTTAATTGTCATGATAGAGGGAAAAATATGTACAGAGACAGATTCAATCCTTTTTACTCATATTTTGACTTGTTGCAAATTGACTTGATGAAATTTTAATTGCAGCTTTGGTGGAGGGTAGGATGGTTACCTAGTTAGAAAACCTGAATAACTGCTGACCAGCTACACCTCAAAAAGTCTTTCTTGCCCATTACTTGCCCAGTTCACAATTAATTGCATAATGTAATGAAAATTATTTCTGAATGAAGAAAGGGTAAATGTTAAGAAGATGGTCGGCTTGGTAAGTGAGCATATGTCCAAGAAAGAGAATTCTTGGGGAAAGAAAAAGAGTAAGAGTGTCATTCTGGTACAAGTTTGGAATTTTTAAAAAGCCTTACACCAGGGGTGGGCAAACTTTTTTACTCGAGGGCCACAATGGGTTCTTAAACTGGACCGGAGGGCCGGAACAAAAGCATGGATGGAGTGTTTGTGTGAACTAATATAAATTCAAAGTAAACATCATTACATAAAAGGGTACTGTCTTTTTTTTTTTTTAGTTTTATTCATTTCAAACGGGCCGGATCCGGCCCGCGGGCCGTAGTTTGCCCACGGCTGCCTTACACAATATAGAAAGATGATAAATAGATCCTTGTTTTAAAGACTAAGACTTAGGAGGAAAAGTATTCTTCATATCATTACAATAGGTGTTACTTCATATGGGGTAGTGAGTTAGCAGCATGCTGGAGAGGAGACGTTAGGGACAGAAAAGCTGAAAACTGATTGGGTATTCCAGTCTAACCTCTCCCTATTGAATTGAGGATCATTTTAAGAGAGATAGATGTAACCAGCATTTCCATTTACTTTCATACAATCACAATCTTGTCAAAGGAAAGCTATTAAAATAATCAGATAGAAGACTTTTTAATGAAATACAAAAGATTTCTGAGTATTTTCTATATTATTGTTCCTGCCCCCACCCCCACCCCCCAACCTCTGCAAAGCATATAACTTCTCTATAGGGCTAGGCTACTGGGTTTCTAATCATGTGTGACTAGGGCTTTCAAAAAGCATTTTTTCAAAATGAAGGTATATTAACTTTTAATGAAAATATTATTCTTTCTTGGTTGAGAGATCTCTATTTACCAAGAAAGTTTGCCCTTGTATAAATGTCTTTTTCTTTCTTATTCTCTCTGGCTGTTCTTGCTATGTTTGTTTTCAATTCGTCATACATTCTTTCTAAACACAGAGCTAATATAATATTGATTTTTCAAAATTGTGTTTTGTTGGAAATTAGAAGCATTTTTCAGATCAACCATGTACTAATTTTTAAACTGCAAGGCTTTGAACAATATAGATTTGAACATGATGAAATGTCTAGAAAAAATTTTGATACTTTTCATTAAAATACAGTAACAGAAAGTCACAGGCAAGGTTGCCAAATGTCACAAATAATGACTGTGAAGAGAGGGGTAGTAAATGGAAATCACTGGGTTTATTCACCATCAGTAATTAGTTAAACAATAGCAGTGGTAGCAGAATACAATCAATAGTTCTAGAAAAATCTGAAATGGACTCCCTTTCAGGACATTATCCTCATGAATACCACTGATCAGTTCACCAAATGACTCCCTCATGCTTCCTTGCATACTGTCCACGGATCTCCATGCCTAGCCTTTGCAACGTCCCCTTTTCCCATAAGTTATTCTGTACACATATTTAAAAGACTTCTCCAATAAGTGATCAGTCAAATGCAGTGGAGGGAGGACATTTCTTCCCTTCAACACAGGGATGGTAGATCCAGTGCTTAGCTATTTTCAACAACACACTTTTAACTCTCCCCACTTCTCTTTCCCTCTAGTAATTGCCATATTGTCTGTGTCTATGAGGTTATTCTTTTTTTCTATTCTTCCATTTTAATAAATATTCTTCAAAATGTTCTTAAAGGACATATTCAGATTTAGAATTCTCAAACTCCTTAGAGCTCTGCTTTGAACATGGTCACAAAGAGGAAATCTGACTTCCATTCCTTGGCATGTGGATCACTACCTTTTCTTCTACCTGTTCTGTCCTGCATCAAAAAAAGGCCTCTCCTAGCTCACACATCGAAACTTTACCTAAATACATGCTGCCCCGTATTTAGACTTAGACTTGGGGAAGAGGCTCAATTGAGTAGGTTCTAGAAGTTTGGAATAGTGGTTTTCTGATTCCATGGTGCAATTCAAAAGTGGAGTATGAAATGTGAAATCCCTGAATCTCTTATATTTCTAGTTCCATGGGAAATGGTGTGTCCCAAGGAGAACTAAAGCAGCCCTCTAAATTTTAGGATCCAGAGAAGGAACCCTTCTTAGAGAATACCACAAAAATTCCTGGTTTAAGTATCTTTTAATCCCTCTAAGTCATACATTCATAACAGGGATGATATTTTCCCTAAAGGTACAAAAATTGGTCCCAAGGGAAGTGAACAATTTTTTCCTGTTATATATAAAACACAATTAAATTTATAGTACATAAAAAGTGTATCTTTTTATGGTATTAAAATTTTGTGGGGAGGGTGGGGGGAATTAGGAGGAAAGAGGGGCTTAAAACACTCCTTAAGGGGACACTAATGAAGACTAAAATTTGAGAAACACTGCTCCAAGTGGTGGTCTAAAACCAGACTGCCTCTGCATATGAGCATAACCAATGGACACAGATACGGGGGAAGGGAATGGGAAGGGGAGGGCATGTGCTGGGGGGTGGGGTTGGCCAGGGAAAGGTCAATGAGGGGAAAAGGAGACTTACTAGTAATACTTTAAACAATAATGAATTTAAATTAAAAAATAATGACCAAAGTAAATTGAATAACAGACACGTGAGATAGCTAAGAGACATATTTGTATGACACTAAACATTCATTACTAAACTAAAAATACAGTCCATTCTCTATAAAAAATAATAAAACCAGACTGCCTCAGTGTGAATTTTTACTGTACTGGCTAGTAGTTGTATACCTTGGGAAAGTATACAACTTTCCTGACCACCATTTTCCCATCTTTAAAATGGGTACAGTAAGAGTGTCTACTTCAAAAGGTTGCTATGAGGATTAAGTGATTAATATTTATACAATACTCAATATAGTGTATACCATATAATAAGTACAAATAAAGCATTTTAGTAAGAAAAATTTTCCTCATATGTAAAATTTGTGATAGAAATAGTGTCTTCCTCATAGGGTGGCTACAATGATTGAACAGGATAATGCCTTATACAATATCTAACACAGGATTTGGTACTTAGTAAATGAACAAATTGTTAATTAATATTAAAGTAAAAGAATAGAACATATGGCTCCAGAAATATATGATATAATATTGAAAACCATAGCTTTTTCAGATTTTCATTATGCTGTAGTATATATTTTTGACTTTTACTGAAAATATTCCCAGTACTCGCTGAAAGCAAGTATTCCTACTTTTGTTTATAAGTTTTTAACTAAACTTAAAATGCTTTCCTTTTTAACTGAGCTTAAAGTGTTTTTTATAAACATTAATTTAAGTAATTGGAAAGTCCCATTGCCCTTCACCATTGGGAAGACATCCATTCATTCAAAATCCTTGGGGAATGTACAGCATGGTGAGAGAGTGCTGGGCTTTTCACTTGGTGATTTTGCATGATCATGTAGGGGTAGTAAGACATTAGCAGACAAATTAATGAGGCAAGTTTATTTCTTGCCAAAGGAGTCTTCCATTTAGTATGAAAAATATCCAATGCATTGCATTTTATTTACACGGGAGAAGAGTCAGCCAGGTTAATGGTGTATTAAACTACAAATCCACTGTACTTTCTAGATGTTGCTTAGACATAAACCTAAGACTGGATACTATTTTTTGTCTCAAAAAGTTATTTCTCTCATAAAAAAGAAAAAGGAACTATCTTCAATATTACTCAATATTAAGAACAGATAGTTGGTGTTCGATTTTAAACAATGGAAAGTTAGAATATATTTCCCTAAAGTTTCTAGCATTGTCCATTTCTCTAAAATAAGTGGATACATTTTTTTTTTTTTTAGGAAACTCCATAATGTTTTCCATAGTGGCTACACCAGTCTGCATTCCCACCAGCAGTGCACTAGGGCTTCCTTTTCTCCACATACTCACCAGCATTTGTCATTTGTTGATTTATTGATGGGAGACATTCTGACAGGTATGAAGTGATACCTCATTGTTGCTTTAATTTGCACCTCTCTGATGATAAATGACTTTGAGCATTTTTTCATTTATCTCTTGGCCATCTGTATGTCCACTTTGGAGAAGTTTTTATTTAGGGCCTTTGCCCATTTTTTAATTGGATTGTTTGTCTTCCTTTTGTTAAGTTGTATGAGTTCCTTATATATTTTGGAAATTGACCCCTTATCAGATGTATCATTGGCATATGTGTTCTCCCATGCAGTGGGCTCCCTTTTCATTTTGTTGGTGGTTTCTTTTGCAATTTGACCCAGTGATTCAACTTCTAGGAATATATCTTAAGAAACCTGAAACACCCCTATGTTCATAGCAGCACAATTTACAATAGCTAAGATCTGGAAATAGCCCAAGTGCTCATCAGTAGATGAGTGGATTTTAAAAGCTTTAAAAAAAAAGTAGGAACCCTTATCCTTTCAGACGGCATGGAGGGACCAGGAGAGGATTATGCTAAGCAAAATAAGCCAGTCAGAGAAAGACAAATATCACATGATCTCACTCATATGTGGAATCTAATAAACAAAATAAACTGATGAACAAAATAGATCCAGAGACATAGAAGCATGGAACAGACTGAAGACTCTCAGAGGGAAGGCAGGGGTGTGGGGTTAGAGGGAGAGAGACAAAAAAAAGGAAAATAAATTAAAATAAGTAGGTACATGCAATTCATAAAATTATATACTATTGTGAACATACTGTGCTTATTTTATTGATAAGTTTAGGTTAAGTATCAGTCATAAACTGTTAGATGGCAACAAAATGTTATTCAAACATTTAAAAACCAATTTCGGAGAAAAGCTTCAATGTGAGAGTAGATTACACCGATCTGTAATAATTGCTAATGTTTTTAAATGAATTAGCATGGAAAATTATTGGAATAAATATATTTTAGGTTACCCATTAGATATTAGTAAGTTTTTGGATTAGTGACTGTTTTATAATCTATTTGCCAACCATTTGCCTAAAAGATTCACCTCTCTGTCCCCAAATTAGAATACATCTCGAGGTTTCACAGTGAATCCCAATTTCTTCAAAAATCATCAAAGAGCCCTTTCACAGTACTTTTAGATATAAAGGTTATAGATGTGGCACAGAATCATTTGAGACGGGAGATCTATTTCTGACAACTAAAAGTTGACTTGAAATTCAGTCAACTACCCTGTCAAATGTTCATTGGAAGTTTGAACATGAACTTTTCAATTTTAAACTTTAAGCCATCTTGAGACTTAAAATATCTCTTAAGTTTTAGACCATGTATTTCTGAGTTAAATAGAGTCAAGAAAATGTGACATCAAACCAGTGAGAAAAACAAATAGGTGTCATTGTTTACATTTCTAATAAGTACCTCAAAGGAGATATTAGGAGGATGAAACAGTCATTCAAGATATCTAAGTGTACTTAATACCAACTCTCCCCCCCCCGTTTCTTTTGGCCAACCCCTATTTTTCTACCTGACCCATTTTTTCTTACTCTTTCTTACAGCTTTTGTGCATTAACCCCACTTCCCTTACTACAATCTCCCTTCCTTCCTTCACTTTTGTTCCTTGAGCCAACACATTTTGATTAAAATACTGCTGAATAAGATATACAGAAAGCCTTACCCAAATAAATCCTCCATTACATGTGTATAACCCAGTGCCTGTCAGTATTTACGACATTTCTGCTTGTTTTCTGGCAAGACACTTTCCCTCTTTTTTCATTTCTTAATAATGGGCATGTAATAGTTCAGCTAATGGCAGTTTCTATAGTAGCAACCTCAAAATCTGAAATAGCTTCGGTAGGATTAATGTTTATTTCTATAAAGTTCAAAACAGATAGGCAGGTAGCTTCTCTCCATTGAGAGGGTAATTTGAACATCTAGGATTATTCCAACTTATGGCTCTGCTATCTTTTCACTGGGCCTCCACATTCACAGTGCCAATCCACAGTAAGCCACAAAGAAGAGGAGAATGGAGATCATACGTAAGAGACCCGTGTAAGCTCACATTATGTCTACTGGTTCAAACTCAGCCACATGGCCACATCTTTCTGCAAGGGTGACTGAGCCA
The DNA here is from genome assembly GCF_000412655.1 of Myotis brandtii. NCBI lineage: Eukaryota > Metazoa > Chordata > Mammalia > Chiroptera > Vespertilionidae > Myotis > Myotis brandtii. The sequence goes on from NW_005365325.1 coordinate 5,388,593, forward strand.
TGTAAGATGTGCTCACCAAAAAGAGAAAATGAGTTTAATTTTACATGAAGTATAACTGACACAGAAAACTAAACGGTAACTTAAAAGTTAATAGATAGTTGTTAAAATTAAAATGATTTTGTATCTTTGCATCCATTTTATAATGATCTAATATTTCTAGCAAATATGATTAAAAACATTAAAAAGAAGTAATGACTCCACTGTAAAGCTGACGATTTGGAAATTAATAAATGATCAAAGGCAGAAAATAGCATAGGTTGGGTTAGAAAATTGTTCTTCATAATTGTTAGTTTTCTTGAAGGGTAGTAGAACGGTTTGTATATCTTCTATTTTATTTGCTTTTTAAAGTGTAAAACTGAGGCTCTGTAATATCAAGAGTCTAGTGTGTGAAGTTTAGAGGTGAAGTCAGTAAATGCTCTGGGAGTTCAGAGTGTTTAAAGAGTATTACCAGCATCTTCTTAAGGAAATCCAGCTTTTTAAGAAAGATGAACAGACCAGTGGGTTGATAAGAGCAAACACTATTAAAGTAAAATTAAAGAGTGATGGCCTAGCTGCTAGTAAGTAAGGAGAGCAGAGCCACTCTGGATGGGGGTGCATATTGCAGGCAACACAGAGGCCCTGGCCAGCAGGGAAATCTGCCTGAGATCCCTCCAGTACTCCGCCCGCCAGTCTTCTGCCAGGGGCAGGGCAGGTTCACTCACCACTTTTCCTAACACCTGCAATCTACGACAGTGCCTGTTTCCTGCAGCCTCACCAGCAGAATGTTGTCAAACGTCTAATATTTTTTTCACTTAGGAAAAGGTTTATAAGAAAAGTGTAAATCTTCATTTTTCTTATTATGAGTGAAGTTGAAAATCTACTTTTATGTTTAAGAGCCACTTTGCCTCATTATTTCATTGTCTTTTGACTTTTCCCACTTTTCTCATGTTTTGGTGTTCCTTTGTGTTAAATATTGACTAATATATTGCAAATTGTACCCTTTTATTGTGATATTTGTTATAAATATTTTCTAATGTATCACTTGTCTTGAATTTGCTTATGGTGATCTTAGCCATAAAAAAAATATTTCTTGTTTCCCTGTAAAATTTCTTTTCTTTTTGCATATGATCAAGCTTCATTGGGAGATGCTATTGCAGGGTATGAAGAGAAAAAAAGAAAATGAAGCATAGAAGGAGAGAAGCAAATTAAAGATGTTGTCTTAGTAAGTCTTGGCATTGAAATGTGTCCCTAAAAATATGGTTACTAGACTTATTCTGGTGGCTACATCATAAGGTATATAAGTATCAAATCACTATGTTGTTTACCTGACACTAATATAATATTGTATTCCAACTATACCTTAATAAAAATATTTTTAAATGAAACTAAACAAAATAAAACAAACAGTGGCTAGGTCCTAACACTTGGGATATGGGACTGTGACTTTACTTGGAAACAAGATCTTTGCAGGTGTAATAAGTTAAGAGAACTAGGTGGACCCTAAGCCCTATATGTTTGGAGTCCTGATAAGAAGGGGAAAGGGCACAATGTTAGTCACATTGAGGAGAAGGCCTGTGAAGACAGAGGCAGAGATTAGAGTGATGCTACTACAAATCAAGAAACAGGGCCACCAGGTGCAGGGAGAGACAAAGAAGGATCCCCTCTAGAGCCTTCCAAGGTAGCACAACCCTGCCAACAACTTGATTTCAGACGTCTGGCCTCCAGAACTGTGAGAGAGTAAATACCTGATGTTTTAAGCTACCTAGTTTGTGGCACTTTGTTAGGGCAGCCCTAGGAAACTAACATACCCCAACAGCCTCAGCTTCATTAGAAAATGCAGCCAGTAGATTGGGAGCAAGAAATATCTTCTAGACTTTATAAAAGAACCATGCCTTGGAACACTCCTTTGGGGTAAGGAGTAGAGAGGGCTGTATCTGGCAGCCTCTTCCTTTCTCCTGTACCTCACGGGTTAGGTCTGCCTAATGGGTATTCACTCTGATGCATTACTGGGTTGTATTCACTGGCTCGTCCAGGCATCCACTGGAGCAGCCAGACTCTAAACTTTCAACTTGGTGCTTCAACTGAGACTAAATCAGAGAAACCAGATCTTCCAAAGGGTCCAGCTAAGTCCATGGAGGACTAAAGCCCTTGCCCCCCCACCACCCTAAGCAAGTCTTTGAGATATAATTGGCAGATCACACCACATAAAAGATATACAATGTATGAGTTGATACTTATATGCAGTAGTGCCCCCTCATGCATGATTTCACTTTCCAAAGCTTAAGTTACCTGTGGTCAACCACAGTCCAAAAATATTAAGGGGAAAATTCCAGAAATAAATAAGCCATAAGTTTTAGTGTGATGAAATCTCATGCTGTCCCACTCTGTCCCGCCCCGGACATGAATAATCTCTTTGTCTAGTGTATCTATGCTGTTTACACTACCTTCCCCATTAGCCACTTAGTAGCCATCTTGGTTATCAGCTCAATTGCTGTGGTATTGCCGTGCTTGTGTTCAAGTCACCCTTATAATAGGGTAATGTTATGTCACAGAGCCTATGTCATTCACCCAACTCCATCTCATCACGTAGGCACTGTATCATCTCACACCATCACTGGAAGGGTGAGTACAGTACAATAAGATATTTTGAGACAGAGATACCTCATTCACATAACCTTTATTACCATATATTGTTACAATTGTCCTATTTTATTATTAGTTATTATTGTTAAGCTCTTACTGTGTCTATTTTGTTAATTAAACTTTATTATAGGTATATATGTATGGGGGAAAACATAGTACTGTATATATTCGGCATCCATCGGAGGTATTGAAATGTATCCCCCATGGATAAGGGGGGAACTACTGCAACTTTTCAAAATTAATGGAGTCAGCAAAGTCCAGGTGTATTTTTCACAGTGTAATATACCTTTTACTTCTACTTCCATGAATTACAGTGTCTGCTAGTCAAAAACAAAATTTTCGCAGATTACTTATGTATGACTGTAGAATAGAAGACTCTTTTGCCTTTCAAACATCGACAGCATCCACATAGTCACTCTTATGTATGTTATTTATGGCATGTATAAATTCTGCATGGCTACTTAGAAAAATGGTACATGGTACCCTCAATTTTTATCTTCATATTTTTTACTCACATTTGTTTTCCACGCATGAAATACTTTGCCCCTGCCTATCTATATATTGATTCTATTTGTGGTTCAAGGGTTTATTAAAACTTCATCTCTCTAATGGAGCTTTCTCTGACCACCCCAATTTGAAAAGGTGTCTCCTTCCTCTCTACACCATAGATAGTCTGTGACATTTGTTTAACATTTATGACTTGCTGCCTGGGAAAATCACAGTTTAGTATTATATGTGGAAGTGGGCATGTTGGATTCTCCAAAATGAAACTGTCAAGTCTTGTAAGAAAAATAATACCTTACAGTTTTCATGTGTATGTCACAGGGCAATAGTGTTTTATCTTCTAAGCCCTGCATCCCAGAGGGACATTTATTGTGTAGCTACTGAAGCTTAAACTTTAGGGATGGTATATTACACAGGCCCCTTCTAAGCCTCTTAGGATTTTCCTCCTGGGACATGTGGAGATAGCTGCTGTGTCTGTGATGACTGGAGGCCTAGAGTACAGCTTTAGCCTGGAGTTAACTTCTTAGCCCTGGTAGTGATCTCAAGCCTCATGTGAGGGCAGTTGATGGCCAACACTACCTCTACCTTTCCTGCAGGCACAGTATTATCCTATCCTTGATGACCTCATTGAGCATCTGGTACTTACATTTTAACCCCAAGGTAGGACTTGACAAAATAGATTCTCCCTGCTCTATCTTCACATATCTGTCCTGACCTCCTCTTTTTTAAGGACATTAGTCATATTAGATTACAGCTAACTCTAAGGACCCAATTATAAGGCAATTGCCTCTTTAAATGCCCTATTCTAAATACAGTCACATCTGAGATACTGGAAGTTAGGACTTCAACATAAGAAATTATTGGGGGTAACCATGACATCTTGCTAAGAGAATTATATCCTTTAGCTTTGGGACTTTTATTTAATTTCAGTTTGTTGGGACTTCTTTTTGCTAATACAATTAGAAACAATAAATATCAATTTTCTTTGCCCACAGTTATTTGCATACATAATTCTAAAATGGAAAAGCTGCAGCTCTGTCAGAACTTGGGTTGTTTTTGTAGCACATTTCCTAAACTAAAACCACAGTGCATTCTGTTTTGAATCACTGTGGTGTTTATCTCTGACATTTGCATTCCAGAAGATAATTCATTTACTTCAAAAATGATTGTATTTTTTTTGTACTGGGAACAAGCAACAAAACCAATAGATTCTTAGAAATATCTACTTATATAAAAACCCTGGGTGGTGTTCATCACAACCAGAACCACGACCAAGCGGAAGGAAGTCAGTCCTGCAGGGGTTGTCTTGGCAACGGCTGCACCCTCCACCCCAGCTGTTTCCCAGAGCTGTTTCCTGTAAGGGCAGGGTTTGAGGCAGGAACCCGCCCTGGGAGCATGGAGGTATAGCTTTATAAAGTGTGCTGCACCAGCACAGCCAAGGGTGAACCTGAGTGGGAGTGGCTGAAAGCCTTAGAAAAGACAGACAAGAGGATGAAAGCCGGGTCTCAGTGGGACGCTGCTTCTCTGAGAACAGCAACCACGCCCACAGCCATGTCTTTATTTTATAGCAGATGCTACGAGGCAAAGTAAGGGTGTGACCAAGATGTTTACAACATTCTCCTGGATTTCAAACATACTCAACTACATGCACCCGAACTCTATCAAGCCTACATCACTCAGGCACATGGGGCCACGTGTTCAGACCATAGGTTCAAGCTTACAACTATAGCTGTTGACTATAATTATGCTGGGAGGGCCCTGCCCTCCAAGCTGAGACGTGCACGTGGCAATGAGAGGACTGTGTCCTCTCCTCAGTCCAAGGCTTGAACCTGTCCAAAACACTGTAGCAGCTCCCCACAATAAATTTTTAATTCTGTTTCTTTGTTACTAATGTTGTGGCCCCACCCCATAACAAAGAAACAATTTCTGGAGGATGAGGCCCAGGAATCAGGATTTTAAAAAGATTCCCAGGTGATTCTAATGTGCAGCCAAGGTTGAGAACCACTGCTATAGATAATATTAAA
>NW_005365325.1:5394585-5400509 GCF_000412655.1 Myotis brandtii
ATATATTTTATTGATTTTTTACAGAGAGGAAGGGAGAGGGATAGAGAGTTAGAAACATTGATGAGAGAGAAACATCGATCAGCTGCCTCCTGCACACTCCCCACTGGGGATGTGCCCGCAACCAAGGCACATGCCCTTGACGGGAATCGAACCTGGGACCCTTGAGTCCACAGGCCGATGCTCTATCCACTGGGCCAAACCAGGTAGGGCAATTAATTCCCTTTTAATGTGCATGAATTTCATGCACCGGGCTACTAGAACCATATAATGTGATATAATGTATGGCAGAAGTCATGCCTCCCTTTTAATTTCTGTTCTGGCTATCCTAGCCTGGGCACTATTTACAGCTCTCTTGCTCAATGAAACAGTCTTTGAACTCACTGCATTCAGACTGTATGGAGGATAGACAATAACCCTGCCTTTAATGGCCTTGCAGTACAAAGACTAAGGTCAGGGTCATGGCAGCAGAAGATTAAACACATATTTAGGAGGTAAAATCAGTAACACTTGTTATTGAATGGATGGATTTGGGGACAGATAAAGAAAAGTGTCAAGAATAACTTCAGCTTTAATGGTGGAAACATTTGTTAGGTCATTTTCCTTCCTCTGCATGGAATCCTTTTCTCCTTACTGAACTGGAAGTTGCTTTTAGACAAAACCTATGGCATACACTTATTGATCCCCCAAAGCCCTTTGCTTATAGTAATATAAATGTAATGTCTCATGAATGAGTCAATGAATGCAATTCAGGGATGGTAGAAGTCAGGATAATGGTGCTCCAAAGACATTCATGTCCTAACCTCTGAATATGCCACCTTCCATGGCAGAAGGGAATTTGCAGATAAGCATAAGAAAATAAACAAGAGGTTTTCACTGCAGGTGTTAACATGGGATTGTGATAGTTTGGTAAGATGTTTTCATTGGGGGAAACTACTGAAGGGGGTTGGAACTACAGAACTAGGCTCCTCAGAATGTCCCAGTTTGGCATGTAGATTATTTTGAGCCAAAGGCATTCAAGTCCTAGCAGGCTTAAAAAAAACTTTGACCTCTCCCTTAACTACCTGAAGGAATTTAGATAGGCAGCCTGGCCCAGAAAGAGAACTACAACCAAAGGAAATTTCTATCTGAATGACCTATCTCTATGACAGTATAAACATCTAATTATCAAACATCTGCTCTTCTTACTGTCCTGTGAATTACCTTCCTCCCCTTAGAAACCTAAGGCTCTATCCCATTCCTTAGTTCAAGATGGCATATATAACCCCCATTGCCTGACTTGTCCTTGGGTATCATTGTCTTTGTGAGGCTCCTGTACATACATAATTAAATGTTTCTCTTGTTAATCTGTTTTATGTCAATTTAATGAACAGGTCAGGCAAAACCCCTAGAGATATAGAGGAAACGTTTCAGAGAGGAAAGGAGAAGGGGAGAGAGATAGAAACATCAATGATTAGAGAGAATCATTGATTGGCTACCTCCTATACCCCTGCACTGGGGAATGAGCCAGCAACCCAGGCATGTGCCCTGACTGGGAATGGAACTGTGACCTCCTGGTTTATAGGTCAACACTCAACCACTGAGTCACACTGGCTGAGCTGTACTATTTCTTACAACTGCATGTGAATCTACTGTAATTATCTCAAGATAAAAATAATTAACAAAAATATTAGGGAGGCAAAGAGCCTCTATGTCTTATTTAGGTATGACATTTTAAACTAACTAAATTCAACCTTTGATTCTCCTATTTTGCAAGTCGCATGCTTGTTGAATGAAAACCAGCTGGGATCCAGAGAAGAAAGCCTCCATGTGTACGTGTATGTCACAAGGGTAGCCTCTTATAAATGAAGTAAAACACATTGTAAATGCATGTTTTCACTAAGCAAGTTAGAGCACAGATGGTTGAGTGAGAAGTTACTATATATACAGAGGGACATCTGTTATGTTACATTTAATTGAGTCTGTAGAGTTCACATTTTTCTCCTCTCACAACCTGTACCAAGATATTGCCAATACACTCCATTGAACATCTCTCTGTGTTTGCAATGCTTCTGAGTTTTCATCATGAGTAGCCTAAACTGTAAAATATACAGCAATAATTTTCACATTAGATTGAGGTAAAGTATTGAGCCAGGGCTGAGAGTGGCCACCATATCCATGGCACCATCTACAGTGCAGCAATCCAGGCAGGGACCAGGTTGCATGACATGCTTAGAGATGTACACCAGACACCTTTGTGCCCATATTTTACTGTCCCTGAAAATACAATTTTAGAGTCAGGAGGATTTTGTGGGGGCCAAAAGCCCAAGAGTCAATGGGCTGATGTGGTTTCCACGCAGAGCCCAAACGTGTAGAGCACTCTGTAAGTAGGCAGGAGAGAGGGCTCAGCTAGTCCCTCTTCTGGTCTAGATCAGTGGCCTACAAAGTGGATAATGAAAAGGACATCTTATCTCTTCTATTTATAAGTATTTTTTAATACTTATAAAATGCCCGCAGTACCCCCATGATCTACAATCTATAAAATGAAGACCCAGGAGAGTCTATGGGGTAGTTCCAGTTCAAGTCTGAGTCTGAAGATGGAAAAAGACTGATATCTCACCTCAAAGACAGTCAAGCAGAAAAAGAGAATTTTCTCTTATTTACTCAGTCTAGTATTCTATTCAGGCCTTGTACAAATTAGATGACACCCACCCACATTGCAAAGGCAATTTGCTTGACTCAGTCTACCAAAGCAAATGTTAACCTTATCCAGAAACATTAACAGACACACTCAGAATAATAGTTAACCAACTGGGCACTTAATGGCGCAGTCAGGTTGACACATAAAATTAACTATCACAGTGCCTATGACACTATTCAAATATTATATTATTGGAAGTGCCAGATATCAGTTCCCCTGACTTTCAATTGTGTCCTAATATTTTGTGGCTTGAAAATGTGGAATGAATTGTCTTTTTTCCACCCTTCTGCTCTTCTATTGAGAGAGGAAGATTTTTGTCTCTCTAACTCCTATTTCAAAGAAAGCATATGAGTTGGTAATTTTAAAGTGAAATAGTCATTAACAATACAGTTGGAAAATCTTTCCAATAACTGAGTCACCACTGCCTTATATGTATTTAATACAATAACTACTCTATTAGGGAACAAGGTTGTGGTTAATAACTTCATAAATTGGCAGATAAATGAATTGTTATCTGACAGATGTTGGATGGCACATGTGATACAAATACAAACCATCCATGTAATTCTTAGAGAGAAGCTTCTTCTCATGAGCCACGAATTATGGTTGATCTTAGGGACCACCATCTGCTCTTACAGTCTTACTACTGAGTCTGAGTGATTGATAATACAGAGGCATTTTGGCAGATGAAAATCATGCCTGGGGTTTGCATAGAATTCCACAGTGGTATCTAATGATCCTATTGTTTTTTTGCTATTTGAGTTTGACTTGAAATTGAAAACAATTTGAATAAACATCATTTTCCAGTTATCATGTGACAACATTTGGCAGGGGTCCCTTTTTCAAAGTAATACATATCAAGTGCAAAATAAAACAAATTCATTGCAAACAACCAAAATGGCATAGATCTTTTTGTTCAAATTCTGTAGCTCAGTTCCTTGATTAATGGTTATTCTTCCCAAATTTTTACCTGTGTATACACCCACATAACACGCCTTGCATTTTTAAAGATTTCATGCTGTAGTCATTTGTTCTGTACAGTATTCATTTCAGTTTGTTATGAAAAAACACTTCCATGTTTGTATATGTAAATCCATGTTATTTATTTTAATTGGTGCTTACTGGTTTTTAAAAATCTATATGTGTTCTTTGTGTGACTCATGACTGAGGGGCTTCCCATCCCCACCTTAGTGGAGAAGCCCTGCTGTTAGGAGCTTTATAAACTAGGGTCCCAGGGGAGTTTCGCATACAGAAAAGATTCTATTGCTAAAAGCTGTTTGTAAACCTATAGTCACTAAAATATTATGGATTAGAACATTGATGTTTTTTTAGACATTTCACATGTGCGTTTGAATAATACCTTCTCGCTTAATTTTTATAAGCCTTGAAATGTATCCTATATAATAAAGAGCTAATATGCAAATGGTCATTATGCCCTCATGCCCTCACTCTGGAATTGTTCAGATACTCAAACTGGGGAGAGAGGAATGGGGACCAGCCAGGCATAAATGAGCTCACAAGAGAGGAATGGGGACCAGCCAGGCTGCGACCCGGGAGAGGGACAAACCGCCTGCCCCTTGGTCCCGGGTGTCAGCGGCTGCGCCTGTGCCTGCGGCCCTGGGAAAGGGACAAGCTGCACACCCCACAGTCCTGGGTGCCAATGGCTGTACCTGTGCCTGCGCCTGCAGCCCAGGAGAGGGACAAGCCGCCCGCCTTGCAGTCCCGGATGCCAGTGCCTGCGGCCCAGGAGAGGGACGATCCACCCATCTCACAGTCCCGGGCGCCTGTGGTGTGGCCCAGGCAAAGCTGCCTTCCCATGGTCCCCTGCAGCTGTGGCCAGCCTAGGCAAAGCCCAGGTCCTGAGTGCCTGCGACTGGCTGGAGGAGGGAATCCTGGGTCCCAGGTGTGGGATGAGGCAGAGGCGGTTAGGGGCAATCAGGCTGGTAGGGGAGCAGTTAGGGGCGATCAGGCAGGCAGAGGTGGTTAGGGGCAATTAGGGAGGCAGGCAGAGGGGTTACGGGCGATCAGGCAGGTGAGCAGTTAGGAGCCAGTGGTCCTGGATTGCAAGAGGCAGTCGGACATCCCCCGAGGAGGGTGCAGGCCAGGCTGAGGGACCTCCCCCGTCCACGTGCATGAATTTCATGCACTAGGTCTCTAGTTTGTATATAATAAAAGATAAAATCAGAGGAACCAAGATGGCGGCATAGGTAAACACCTGAATTTGCTGCCACACACAATCACATTAAAAATACAGCTAAAAGACAAAATGAATATCACCCAGAACCACAGGAAGGCTGGCTGAGTGGAAATTCTACAACTAGAAGGAAAGAGAAAAGCACACTGGGTCCGGTAGGTGGTGCAGAGGTGTGGAAGTGTGGAGGTACGGAGGTGCGTGCAAAGGGGGCTGGCAGCTGGGTGTGCTGTTGTATTTTTCAATCTGGATGGAGATACAAACTCCCGACTGCTTTGAACTCCAATTCTGGGTGAGAATTTGGGGACCCAAACACATACGGGGAGAAACTGGACTATCTGGCATCAAACCACAACGTGAGGGCGGCTTTCTCGCAGAGATGCTTGCAGTGGTCATTGTTCCTGCACAGGCCGCAGGACACAGACCCTGGGACCTTTCTGAGGCAGAGCAGACTGGCAGCCATTGTGGTTTGCTCTGCTAGGGTGATTCCCTGAGACCCCACCCAAGCTGTGTGTAGAGGCTTTTGCATATGAATGGCCTGGCCTTTCTCTGCCTAAAAACTGGGGCAGACTCAGTGAGCACCAAAGCCCCACTGAAGCAAGTCCTGCCCCATAAGGGTGTCTCCAGCTCAGATTTGTAGACACAATTGGTCCTCACAGTTAATTGGCCTAGAGGTCAATTCCTCCCAGTGATACCTTTAGAATTGAAGGTCAGATAAAGAGCTTCACAGATAAGAAAAAGCTAAAGGAGTTCATCACCGCCAAATTATAATTATATGAAATGCTGAAGGGTATTCTTTAAGAAGAGGAAGAAGCAGAAAAAGGTAAAGGTAAAAATTATGAACAACAAAGTGACAACAAATACATATCTATCAACAAATGAATCTAAAAATCAAGTAAATAAAAAAATCTGTCGAACAGAATAAACTGGTGAATAGAATCGAATCAGGGGCATAGAAAGGGAGTGGACTGACAATTATGGGGGGGGAAGGGAGTGTGGGGGATGCGGGAAGAGACTGGACAAAAATTGTACACCTATGGATGAGGACAGTGGGGG
>NW_005365325.1:5400542-5403147 GCF_000412655.1 Myotis brandtii
GGTGGGGGGGGAACCGGGTGGAGGGGAGCTATGGGGGGAAAAAGAGGAACAACTATAATAATCTGAACAATAAAGATTTATTTAAAAAAAGAAAAAATCATTTGGAGATATCTTTTTCTACTGAAAAATGCTAGTTCACTCCTACACCTCATTTAAGTCTCTATTCAAAGTCACTTTTTCAATAAAGCCAACTCTCATTACAAAAACAGAGAAGGTAACTCCTCCTTGTTTTCCAGAACCCCTTACTCTCTCTTTTTGTTTTTACTCTTTTTGCAACAATAATCATAAGCATGTAATATACTATCTTATGTATTATATTACTGCCTGTCTATTATTATAATGCAATGAGGCAGGACAACATTTTTTGTGTGTTTATTTTATTTACTGTATATAAATAGCACCAGTAAGAGTACCTGATATATAATAGATATCCATATTATGTTAAATAGTATGTATTTAACAATATATTATTCAAATCATAATTGGATAACTGAACAAATAAAAAGTGAGTTTCTCCAAAGTTTCTTCTTTGACCCTGGAGGTGGCTTAAAAGAAAATTTTAAAATATTATAGTGGTTTATGGGGATGAAAGATGTAACCTAGCTTTGGGACTATTTCACTATTCTAACCAATTTCAGAAAGTTTTCTGTGCATACATCTCAGGAGTTTTCAAAAGAGGCAGTGTCTACAATAGTATAGCAGACTGCTTCATAGAGGTCACACCAGGACTACCTTAGTACACAGCTTGTCTATTCTCCTGTTGGGGCAAGCTAGAGACCTGGCTAAGCATGAAACTCAAAATTAAAGGTGTGAGATGACTAAATGTAAAGGGATCTATGGGATACAATTTCTTCTGCCTCACCGCATTTCTAGCTTGAGGGTGAAATAGAGATCTCCACTCTCTGAGGAATACTGGGGAGGAAACTTTAACTTTTCTCTACCTATTTCCTCTTCTTACCTGCTGGCAATACTTAGAAAATTATCATTGCAAACATGTGCTCTACTCATTCTTTGGGTGTCTCTTTGGGATCTGCCTTTCTTTAGGCTGAGCCCATTCTCCTCTTATCCACAAGATGAGCCCACTCTGATGCCTTCCACTTCCAGGGAGGCTGCAGATGTGACAATGATCCCAACTCAGCAGAGATATCGCTTCAAAATGTACATTTCCTAATCAGTCCAAGATGAATTGTCTAGCTCAATTTTAGTAACAAGTAGCTTGATTCCCATCTTACTTGTTTGCATGTTTTAAAATTGACATCCCTCAGAATCACAGAACTCTATCTAGGAAAACTAAAACCCTTATATACATTTCATATGAAATACAAGTAAACAATTTCAAGGTCTATTATTTCTGGATTGCCATAATGAACCAGTTTCAGTAGAGAGGTGCATTGTTACTAACTCAACTTTAAGGGGGGGGAAATGAGAGTAATTTTTTGACAAAATTTATATCACTGCTAAATTTTAAAGCAAAGACTAGAACATAAAGTCTTCCACTGAAAATATGATATACAAGATAATTACAAACCATTAAAATGCATTCAGTTATCTGAACTGAGGACAATGGTGGTGTTAGTATTGGAATTATGAGCATTTGTAATCAATTCCACAGATGATAGCTGTCAAGACTTCTGACACTTTTGCCACCATCCAGCTCTCTTGCTACTGGAAATCTCTGTGGCTCCAGATACCAAATTCATTCATATAAATAACTCAATTAAAGGAAGAAAACATCTGACTATGAAAAACGGGTTATAAAGTACAGTATAGGGAATATAGTCAATAATATTGCATAACTGTGCATGGTGCCATGTGGGTGCCGGAAGTATCAGGGGGAACCCTTTGTACAGTATATGATTATCTAACCATTATGCATACTCCTGAAACAAAAAAATAATAATATTGAAAGTAAACTAATTGAAAAAGATGAAGAAAAGTGTGAGCTGATCAGCTGACTCAGTGTCTGAGCAGCATGGAATTTTCAGTCTTCATGAACTTTGGCTCTGTTTGTCTTTTTTCTTCTTTGTCTTGTTCAAGATTAGTTATTAGAAATTTGAAACTTCTTGATGAAACAGCTGTCCATTCTGGTTAAGATGCTTCCATATTTGTTTCATGACTGTGTTATCTTTTGTTTATCATCTACTGTGCAGATCATTATTCAGAAAGGTCAGAATAGTATCTTTTTTCTAGGTCAGATAATACAGGAAGCAGACAAAATACTGGATTGTAGCTCTAATATTCTATTATTGGAAGCTTCAGTGATCTTCCTGACTTTTGTTAATATAATTGGTACCAAATATAGACAAAACACATGTTAATTATTGGTCTGAAATTGGCTAAAACTGCACAGCAACATCACATTTACTATGATTAATTAGTTGAACAGAGCAGCATTTTGAAAAGAATAGCAACTTTTCACTTTGCTTTGGAACGTTTGTCTTCATGGCTCAATGGTTATAAAATTGTAGTTGTCTAGGCAACTGTGCAGAGCAGCTGCTATGTAAATAGTGAAGCTTCAAATGTGTGAAAGCAAGTAAAAAATCCAATTGAGTTATGTCTATACCATGGATAAAAGTGACTGTATGGTGACTGCAGCATTCCAGTT
>NW_005365325.1:5403188-5433521 GCF_000412655.1 Myotis brandtii
TACCGTTATATCTGCTACACTTTCACCTAGAAATATCCTACTCAATGACACCACCTTATCTCTGACACTCTCCTTTCTCTAGCAAGACACTAAGTATTGCAGAGAGCCAGCTTAAATGACATTTTCTCAGTAGACCTTATGCTTTTTTGATATTTGAAAAAAAATTCTAACATTGGTACTATAATTCTTAGTACATTGTTTTATACAAAGTTTAATGATATTCATTTTCCCCAAGAGGCTAAATGTTCTTTCAGATCTTTTTACTTTTGCTGCACAGCACAATGCTGGCCCGGAGCAGGTATTAACTGGCAATTCGACACAAAAAAGCAATGTTGCTTTTATAAAGTCTCTAAATGTTGTATTCAATCACATAGGTATTTAATCATCCACATATTGTTCCAAATGTAGGAAAGACTGACATAAGCCAACGTGCTACCCTGTCCAATGAGTTAGCCTATAGTTGCTTATTAGGCTGTACTAAAATTTTAAAATTCCCAAGAGTAGATAGCACTGAGAAAAAGAAGGTACTGGCTGATTAGATCAATGAAAAAGTGTTGAATTACAAGTGAAATGGCTCTTAAGAGATAGTGATTTGCAAATGTGGGCCAACGCAGTACTTAATGTTATTAAATTATACATGAGAAACTGGTTTGTTCATATTTTGGACTGTTCTTATTTGGCACCATTTATTATTTAAGACTATATTATAATGAATATGAAACATGACAGCAGTTAAAATACATACAATTATGAAACTGTGCTGTAAGGACCATAAGATCAGGTTAGAGCCTAAGCACATGTATCCAAACATTAAAGCCAGTACCGAATTATTATCCTTGGAATATTGAGTGGATAAGAATTGAGATGGGTCAAACATTTCAATATGTTATTAGTCATTTGCTGTTATTTTTTACTACTTATTTTATTTAGAGTTATCAAAAACTATTTATAGACAGCTGTCAGAGGGGAGGGGTTTGGGGGCTGAGTGAGAAGGATGAAGGAATTATGAAAATAAATTTAAAAAAGGAAAGACTCATGGACACAGAAAACAGTATGGTGATTGCCAGAAAGAGGGTAGGGGGGTATAAAAAGGTAAAGGGGAGGATAAATGATAATGGAGGGAGATTTTACTTGGGTTGGTAAACCCATAATACAATATACAGATGATGTACTGTAGAATTGTAAACCTGAAACCTATATAATATTATTAACCAATGTCACCCCATGAATTCAATTTAATAGAAATAAAAGAAAAAGTAATGACCCACAATTCTGTAATTATGTTAAAAATTAGTGAATTGTACACTTTAAACAAAAATACTTTATGGTATGTAAAAAAACTATTTATAGGTAATGTTATATGAAACTAACACTCTAGATAGTGTGGTAATAATTACTGTAAAGACAAAATACTTCTTAATTATTTTAAATAAAGACAATTTTCTTAACCTTAATTATTAATGCATACTGTTAACAGTTGCCTACTAATATAAAAAATGTATTTTTGCTTACTATAACCACTTCTACCTAACATTGTTGAATTATATACCTCTGTGTGAAATCCATAGCTACACCACTTCTAGAAAAAAGAAAAAAAAAACCACTGGAGAATATCTTCATAATCATAAAGAAGTAAAGATTTCATAAAAAAGATAAACCATTAAGAATACTTTTAAAAGATAAATAATTTTAACTCTTGCAAAAGTGAAATATCTTAACCTCTCATGAAGAGCTACCACTAAGAAAATAAACAGTCAAGTCACAGTGGGAGAACATAGTCCCAGACATACATCTAGGCAAGGACTTGTCTACTCCCAATACTAAAATAGAAAACAACACGATAACAATGGAAAACACATGTGACCTGACAATAAAGAAAGAAAGATGTATGAATAACCAATAAGTATATATGATTGTCTTCTCAACATCATTAGTCATCAGGGAAGCACAAAGTAAAATCACATTTACCTTCATAACTAAAATAAAAATATTGATGACACCTATTGCTGGAGATTATTCAGAGTAAGGGTGGCAAACTATAACTGATGGGCCAAATCTGTTTGCTGCCTCGTTATTTTTATAAATAAAGTGTATCAGAACACAGCCATGCTCATTCATTCATGTATTTTTTTTGTGGATGCTTTCATACTCCAATAGCATAATTTAATAATTACAACAGAGACTGTATAGCCCACAGTGATTAAGATATTAGCTAGCTAGCCCTTTATAGAAAGTTTGCTGACCCCTGATGCATTATTATCAGAACTCTCATAATAATCTCATTGTTGATGGGAGAGTAAAATAGTACACTTTGAAATATATTTTATAACTTCTCAAAAAACTATATCCTAAAACTGAACTATGTAGCAATCTCAAACACCTAACACTGTGGCCGTGGCTAGTGTAGCCTAGTGTTTAGAGTGTTGACCTGAAGGGTTGAGGGGTTGTTTCCTGGTCAAGGGGACTCATACCACAGGTTCAACCACATGGCGGGTATATGTGTAGGAGGCAATCAAAGGATGTGTCTGTTTCTTTTTTTCTGCCCCACCTTCTCTCCCTCCTACTCTTTCAAAAAAAAAAAATCAATGGAAACAATATCCTCAGTTGAGGATTAACAAAACAAAAACCCTAGTGCTATGTAAAAGAGAATAGACACAAATTAGAATGCATATTTCATCTATTCTAGTAAAAGCAAATTCAGATACTCTGACAGAATTCACATCAATGGATGTTATGACCTGGTGAGGGATTTCCTTGCAAGGGGCACAAGGTAATGCTCTGGAAATGTTCTCTGTCTTATTAATGAGGGAGATTACATGAATTGTATACTTAAAATTAGATCCTTTCAGTTCATGTCTTTATATCTAAAAAAAAAAAAATACTCAGATGACTATTCTAGCCAGATTGGGAATAATGCTTTCTAATGGGATGTCTGAATGCCTACTTTAAAATCTATTACTAAAAGAGGGAGAGAAAAATTTAGATGGACAAATAATAATCTGCACCATAATAATAAGTGATTCCTGTCAAAGAGAGTCATAGGCTGATATGGAAGAGGAACACCTGGGAAATTCAAGTTATTGGTAATTACCCAGTTATTGGGATAAGTGATGGTTTTATGGGAGTTTGCTAGAAAGTACATTAAAGCGATTATAATAATTATAATTTATAAAACAGCTAATATCAGTATAAATTAAACAAAGATTAATAGATTACATAAAATAAATATAACCATAGCATATTAAAATTCTTAAATTAACTCCCAAATTTTAAAATAAGCGAAAATGTAACAATATACTATTTCTTAAATTATGTATTTTCAACACTTGAGATTGCTAATGCCCACTAAAAAAAAAAAAAGCTCCATGAAGTGATAGGGATAAGCTGACACTTTTCATGATGAAATAGCTCTGAATTCACCAGGGACCCCCCTCCCCCCCAGAATGGGACTGAACTTGTGGGTTTATGTGAAATTATAAATCACTCCTATTACTCTGGGGTTACACTTCTCATGATCACTTCTAAACCTCTGGTTCACTCTCATCACAATTTAGCATCTGGTTTTGGCTGTTACTGCGAGCAATTAAAGCAAAAGTCTGTGACCACATTTGGGAGGAAGCAGTAAAAAGGGTAACTAGCTTCCTGGTGGGAGATGCATTTCCAGGGCCCTTGTGAGGCAGTTGCATTGAAAAGAGCAGAGGTCCATGGAAAAGTGGACCCCATGGAAAAAACTCAAGACCCCATATCTAGGACCAGTCTGTGAAAGATGAGAGCATCTTCCTGTTAAGCCAATATATACTTAGTAGGCATTGTGGGAACAAATAAGTCAATAACAAGACAAAACTCACTGTAGTAAAGCAGGATGAAAAATGGAATGATTTTATTTGCTACGTTAACATAAACATTGCCTTGTAGTACCATTATTGAAGGCATGATTCATTTTATAAGGTTCATTTTAAAATTATAATTTAAATGCAAAAATATATAAGTGCAGCAACTGAAGCACAAACAAAATAAGTGAAAATCTTTTTGAATTAATTTTCTGTTTTATGAGGAGAAATGGCAAAAAAAAAAGTATGCATCAAATGCCATGAAATGGGAAACAATTTTCAATGAATACGGGATGACATTATACTTTGCATCAAGGCCAATTTGTTTGTTTCACCACTGTCATGGGTTTGTGAACTCAGGCATCAAAAATAAAGTGTCTTGCATTTGTCCTAGATGAGGGACAAGAGCCTGCGAACCCCAGGGTGGTTGTCTGAAATCACTTAGGTCACAGAACTGTGAAATCAGTGGGGTGTCATATCCGGAGTATATGTTGTGACCAGTTACACTTGACTGGTTTCCTTGCTTGAGCTTTTCTGACAAATCAAAAGCTTGGATTGAATCTATCGGCAGCTGTAGTCAGCTTTCTGAAAATACCTTGAAGGCATTCCCCTCCATACTCCACAAGAAAACTTCTATGAAAACTGACCTTTGCTGACTAATTCATCAAATATTTATTAAGCATCTATTTGGGAGTAATATATCGTAAAATAGTTCAAATTTGTTGCTTTTTAAAAATACATATTTGTATTGCTTTCATAGAGGTAGAGAGAGGAAGAGAGAGATAGAAACATCAATGATGAGAGAGAATTATTGATCAGCTGCCACCTGCATACTCTGCACTGGGGACCAAGCCCTAAACCAGCCGTGGGCAAACTACGGCCCGCGAGCCGGATCCGGCCCGTTTGAAATGAATAAAACTAAAAAAAAAAAAAAAAGACCGTACCCTTTTATGTAATGATGTTTACTTTGAATTTATATTAGTTCACACAAACACTCCATCCATGCTTTTGTTCTGGCCCTCCGGTCCAGTTTAAGAACCCATTGTGGCCCTCGAGTCAAAAAGTTTGCCCACCCCTGCCCTAAACCCTATGCTTGTACCCTGACCAGAAATCAAATTGTGACCTTCTGGTTCATAGGTCAATGCTCAACCACTGAGCCACGCCAGCAGGGCTAATTGTTGCTTTCTTTAAAAAATAAATGTTGAGAAGCAGCATAGACAGTAAGCTGATTTTACTAGAATATGAATGGTGAATAAATGACTGGCAGGCTTCAATTCCTTGTACTCACACCCAGAGCAAAAATCTCTAATATGGCAAACACTCTCTTCTTTCCTGATGTGCTGCTATAGCCTGTCACTTACTAGCCATCTAGCCAAGTTGGCTTGAGGGAAGAAGAGAAAAACTTCCATCCCCTCATAGTAATTGTTTTGTGTGTGTATTTTTTTTAAGCATAAATGGAAAGAATGTCAGAGACAGTGATTCTAATTTTTTTTAATAGAGGCTTGGAGATGTTCTGGAAACCAAAAAACAAAACTAGCTCAACAAATCCGCTGACTTTGGGGACTACCTTTTGGGCTGTTACAGCAGGCACAGCAGTCTATTACAGTTAAGACACCTATCACTTTTTTAAGCCAAACAATAGGAAGGCGGTATCCGTGTATATAAATGCCCATGTGTCCATCCACATGCCACTTCCAGAGAGAGATCTTTTCTGATTGCCTTACACAAAATAGCACTCTCCACCCATCCCCCCTGCTTTATTTTTCTTCATAGTGATTCTCCTTACTACGCATTCCTTCACTTATTGTATTGCCTGTGTTTTCCTCTACAATGTGAGGGAAAATATTTTTTTAAATCTTTTTCACCATTATATCCCCAGACCACTAGTCATACCTGACAATGATTCGAGGCTCAATAAACATTTCTTATCTAAAACATATTGTGAGCTGTATGACATGTCCCTATTTTGTTGATAATGAAGCACATTCAAAACTTGACCTCCTTAAGGTATACAAGTAATACAATTACTTACCTTTGCTTTTTCTATCTTGGCATCTCCAAAGCTTAGTGTTGTTTTGTACTTACTTGTTGGTTGCTTTTACTCTTGCAAATAGTATTGGTAGGAACCTCAGCCGGAGAAAGTTCAACAAAACTTGATATTTGAAAATACTGTCAAATATAAGCAGAAACAGAAAAAAGACTCAGTGGTGTTACCTTGAAAAGAAGACTGCCATTTTTATGGTCAGCCAGAATATGAATGACATAGGTAAACAACCTATGAGCTGTCCTTGTTCTTTTACCATATTAAAAAGCTTATTAACTCAGGATTGTTCTAAAACAGAATTTTGGACGCTTTATCTAATGGCAGTCTGCTGAGCACAAGTCACACAATAATACCAAATCATGTGAGTTTATGGTTTAATTACACAGCACCTGCCATCCCTGCAACCCTTTTCATTGCCGCTGTAATTCATTTCCTTTTAAGAGAGATAAGTAAAAATAGATAAGCCTTCTAATTTTCCACTACCTTCTCCTGTCTCTCCAATTTTTTTACCCTTTTTTTTCCCTCCTTTATGATAACTATGGGTGTTATTTAAAAGGAAGTTCTCAGGCGTTAATATTAGGTCAGCTGCTTTCTGTGCAAATGAAAGGTTGGTGGAGAAATGCCAGGAGGTATATTTAATATCTATGTAGAATGAAAAATATTCTTATAGATAAGCAGTATGTGTGAGAACGCTATTTTTCTTGCCAATCGACTAGTATGTATTTTAAAATATGTGGACATGGGCTGAATTTTAAATTTCTGGTACCATCATAACTTTCAAGGATTCTGTTAGAAGCAGGTAGTTAATGAAAGTTTTCTTAGAGGATATTTCAAAGCAGTGGCCTTCAGACAAGCTGATGCAGCACAGAAAGAGAGTTCACATGTTTGATAGAAATGGATATGGATTTGAGTTAGAAAAAGGCCAATAGTTAAAGAAAGCAGAAAATGAAGTATGTCACAGGACTGCAAGTGGTGTCTCTACAGGGAAAAAGCTGAGGGACTCAAAAAAGCAAGAATGGCTAAAATTAATTTTTTGCTATAGTATAATATGTCTTCTATTGACTAAATTTTTTATATTACCTACTACCTAGTTCACAAATTTGGAATGAAAAAGAGATGTTTAAGAAGCCAAATTCAAACTATCAAGACTATATTAAAAGAGAGAAATTAGAGGAAAATATAGACCCCTCCAAAATTTCCAGATATATTCGAAACTTTGTTACAGTTCTCCAATATGTAAGCAAAAAAGCCTTACATATAATAGTACCAAAAAATTAAAAAGTAGGTGAGCCAAACAGTCTGGAGGAATTGGGGACATCGGGTAAATGAGTTCTGATAAACACTCAGGATAGAATCTTCTCCTTAAATTGGTTTCTCTCTGTCCTGGCATACTCATTCTGAATTATTGGATTTCTGAATCTGTGCACAATTTGTGCAGCTGGATTCTTTGATGAGTAGTTTGCATTTAACCTAGCAGACAACACAGCACCTCTGATGACCTTTGAGATGAAAGGATTCACATATGATAGACTTGCATTCAGGTTTCCAGACTTTTTAAGGTAAAGCAGAAAATGTCTTTCTAAATATTTGGATTTTAGAAAACCATGTAAATTAATAAGTGAGACATTTGAGAGATTGATTCTCCCTCCCCATTCCCCCCCCCACACACACACACACACTTTGTAGTGGAATGGAAAGACATACCACTATCCTTTTGACAAAGATAAAAACATCATTCTCTATTGAATGGAATAATAGAATCACAGAGAGCCAACCACTCCTTTAGTGTGGAGAATAGATATTCTCCTGGACTGTTTGCCCCATGCCAGGGAATTCCTGGTGTAGTTAGGGCAGTGGTGGGGAGAAATGGGAAAGTTCTCCCAATATTGGTACAGAAGGTGGCTGTTTTCATCTTTCTGTGATGACGCTCTGTAAAGGGACATAGATCGAGAGACAGAGAAAGAGAGACCAAGAATAAAAGGAGGGAGAAAAGGAAAAACATTTAAAAAATGTTAAAAACATTTTTATTGATTTCAGAGAAGAAGGGAAGGGAGAGAGAGATAGAAACATCAATGATGGGAGATAATCATTGATTAGCTGTCTCCTGTACAGCCTGCCTACACTGGGGACCGAGCCCTCAACCGGGGCATGTGCCCTGATCAGGAATCGAACCACAGCCTAGTACATAGGTCGATGCTCAACCACTGAGCCATGCCAGGGGGCAGGATAAACATTTTAAAATAAATTTCTACTTTGAGGGAATTATTGTTTGAGAAAATTAATGATACTTCAGAGATGTTTACTAATGCCCTTCTTTAAAAACTCTATTAATATGCACTGATGTCAACATACTTGAATACCATTTCTCAATATCTGGATTTTAAAAGACAACAAAACTTTGCCCCTGTGAACCCAGTAATTGATTCACACATGACCTGCCATTGGTCTAACATAACTTCAGTTCCTCTTTCCAGATCAGAGTTTTAAATTAGTGGAAAATTGCCTACAGTGAACCTTGATTAACTGGTTTCTTAGCATAATAGGGATTAAATCATAGTGGAAACCATCTTGTTTCTTGTGTCTGGCAACCTGCTACTGAGAAGTCTCTTTTTTTTTCATAACAAGACATTGTCCTCTCTGGACTGTAGTTCAACTGCTCAAGCTATAAAATACCACTTCCAACCTGTAGTCCCACAGCCCAGTCGTTTGCCTTTGGTTTTCATTCCCCAGGACAATGACGGCCTCTCTCTTTGGGTAGCCCTGATAGTGTAAACCACCACCCCAACTTCAGCTTCTTTCTCAAAAACTATTTTTGATGATAGGAATCTAAGATTTCTTGTGTTCATGATGAAATTTTTTTAAAATATATTTTTATTGACTTCAGAGAGGAAGGGAGAGAGAGAGAGCAAGAGAGAAACATCAATGGTGAGAGAGAATCATTGATCGGCTGCCTCCTGCATGCCCCACACTGGGGATCAAGCCCACAACCTGGGCATATGCCCTGACTAGGAATTGAGCCATGACTTCCTGGTTCATAGTTCGAAGCTCAACCACTGAGCAACACTAGCCAGGCAATGATGAAATTTTGTCAGATATATATTCTTATCTATATCTACAGGGGAAAATACAACCAACTAGAACATTAATAGACACATGTGATCCTTCCATTTGGAAATAAAATAGTTGGATGCATATTTCTCAGTTTAACTCACTGACTTTTTCAAAATGATGTGTACCATTATTCTCTAAACACATAACTACACACACACACACAAACACACACACACACACAAACCACATACACACAAAAAATACATGTACATGTTTTAAAGTATTCCATAGGATTACTAATACTCCAAAAAGCATATGTATCTACATAGGTTACATTTACGTCATGCTATAGCAAGCATATTCTAACAATTTGGTTAGATATCAAGACAGCCATTTCCAGGGTAATATAGTAATAGATAAAGATGGAAACATAATTTTACTTATATAAATTATATGAGTCTGGGAGTGATAGGGAGATAATACAATTTCTCCTGCCATAGGAGTTCCCAGGGACAGCCATAAGATGACAAGGTGACTTTAAATGTAATTTAATACCACCAACACTTTTGAAAATGAACACTATTCCCAATGTTGAGAAAGACTGAGAAACTCATACAAGAGTCAGATCTGGTGGAAATTTGAAGAAGAAAAAAAGAGGGAAGGTATACTAAGCCGCTCTACAGAAACATCTAAGCCTATTACTTGGGAACAATAGCTCTAAATCATGAAGTAGCAGAGCCTTTTGATAACAGTGGGAGTATGGAACAGGGCAGTAATTTTAACTTAAAATGCCAGCAGTATATAATGCGAATGCCAACTACTGCAGCAGTGGTCATGGAAACCTTTCACTTCAAATTTATAGCACCACCCGCTGCAAAATATGTGAGCATAACTTCATAAGATGCTGTTTTCACTTGCTCACACCACCCTCACTCCTTAACCCTTTTCTTCCCCTTTCTGACTCTTCTCTTCTTGACACATGGTCATTCTTTCTCTCACATGGTTAAATGAAACATAATTTTATTATAGATTGTATAAAATGTTTCTTAAGTTTTATAACTTTTATTTGATTATATTAAGAAAACTTTCAGGATTGTTTTCAAATTTGGAAATATTTCTATCATGTTTATTTCATATATGACTTATAAATTTTCCCAAAAGGAAGTCTGGTTATGTGTCTCAAACCTTGTCTCTACTATATATATTTTTTTACAGATGTAAAAATTTTATTTTTGGTAAATAGTAATTAAGTCCCAATTCAAAAAGTAATTTCCTAAGTAGAAATCAAAGCAAGACACTCAAAGCATCAGAAAAATTCAGACAATTCTCTAAGAGAATTCAGGACTTAACCAACATAAAAATAGTCAACTTAGTTATATCTGGATAGGTACCTAGTCTGAGTAAGGTCTCTTTAGATAATTAAAGTCTTGTTTCTGGTTTTAAGATTAGGTAAACAACACCACAATGATAGTTGTCTCAAAATGAATAGGTAAAATGAATAGGTTACAGAAAATAATTAGAATCTCTACTTATATTTTAACCAAAAGAATCAGAAAAAGCAATATTTACTGTCATACTGCTATCCCCACTCAGTCTATATCCAGATATGTAATTCAGATAATTTTCTATTATTCACTTATTTTCAGTGCTAAGCACTATGGACTATGTTCACTTTACAGCAAGACCTTTGGCCCCACACCTTCACATCGGTTTACCAAGTGAGTGCAGGTCAAGGGTAAGGAGAGTCCCAGAGCCATTTCTACACCAACACAACTAAGAAAAATGTATCTATACACAGATATGACTGCAGACCCATTACATATCACTAAATGGGAACTAAAAACATTTTTCATGGAATTTTCCATCAGCTGATTCCAAAATTGCTCATTGTTGTCCCATGGCCTCTTGATATAAGCAGGATAAGATATATATAGTAAGTTAGAGTGGGAAGGGCAGTGATATTAACTGATTTTTCTAAAAATATTTTCCGTTTGTAATTTTTCAAAAATATGTAAATCTGTGAACACATGATAAACATATTTCCCAGCGCCTGTGTCTTTGAAGCTTATGCTTAATCTCTTCCACTGCAAGCCCTATGTCTTTTAGCTTTTAATTCTGTGGGGGGAAAAAAATATTTTTCCTTCCACCCTTTTAGGTTCTTGGTTAAGGACCTTCCATAATAAAAGAAAGATTTACAAGAGAAAAACAAAGTGAAGTTTAATAACGTGTACACCTCTTCTATACACAGGACATACCCAGGGGAAACAGCAACTTCTTGTAATGGCCCAAGCTGTCACCTTGAACATCAGCTAAAGAGAAAAGATGTTTGGGGTGTGGGGGAGAGCCAGTTATGAGAGGTTATCAGGAAAACTACAGTAAAAAAAGACATGTCTTTATACAGATTTCCCCATTGATAAGAGTTTCTAGAGTTGTAGTCATCTTCCCATTCCTGGCATTATTGTAGGCAGCTAGATAATGATGGAGGAAGAAGCAGAGGGAATCAGACATTGTTGAGCCTAATGGGCTGGGGAGCTAAATCAGACACTGAGCCTGTTTGCTTCACCAGGAGGCTACAGTTTCACACACTCCAGGGGACCACAGCATTCCCCACCAAAGATTAACACCCCTCCCTTCCCAGATTGTTGGGGGGTGCTGGAGGAGGGTGGGGTAAGCATATGCACAATAGAAGTCAAAATGGCACAGGGGAAGGTGCTTGACCATAGAGGCCTGTCAGTCTAGCCTGGGAAATAACAGATTGGTTGAGTCAGGCCAAGTGCAAGCCTGTGAAAGCTTGGGAAGTTTATTGGTTATTTTGAACAAGCTCCTGGTCTTTCCCAAGCCTGAGACAAACCAAATAAGAGCTCCCTCTCTCTATCCCAGGAACACAAGCAACCATGCAGACCTAGCAGCCGTGTGGGCCCACAGCTGACCACACAGACTCCACCGGTCTAAGCAGAACCTGTGTCATGAAGCAAAAACTCTGGACATTGGACTTTGGTTGGCCTTGATGAAGACAAGCCTGGACTTTCTTCATGGCGGGATAGACAAATATGAAACATGGGAGACCCAGGAGGGGCAGCCTCATATTTCCATCCAAAAAAACTCCACACGCCAGAATATCCCATGTGAGGGTCTGTGAAATGCTTCTCTCATGATCCCGTGGAAGAACACGATTTCCACCAGCAACACTGATACCCTGACAAATGAAGGTTTATAAATGTAAATTTATCTTATAAAAGGGTAACTTCTACTCTATTTTCAGAGCTTCTCCTGTGTCTGCTGTTTCTTAAAAAATAACCAGCCTCAAATAATCAATGTGCCAAAGAGGCATATTTTGGGGTGGTATATTTTGCTCCCCTTCAATCGGTATTAAAGCTTTATGGTTGTTATAGACTCAGACAGACACACTGTAGACCTATACTGGCCAGTCCTGATCCCTAAAACCAGACTGGAGCTTTAGCATGGGCTCTATGAGGACAGAGTCTTTGTCCTGCCCATAGCAGCAACCCCAGTACCTATTGATGCCTGGTGTTATTGATCAGTACATCAGAAACTTGTGAACAACTGAATGAATGGTTTCTATCCCAACTTTAGTTCAAAAGCACCTGACTCTCTGAAATTTATCTAAATACACTTCTAAATTAAATCCTTCTAAAAGAACACCTATAACTAAATGATTTTTTCACCTGACACATACTGGATTGACAAGAGACACATTCTTATGAGGTCTTTCCATCCTCAACATAATCATGGGCAACCTGCGAAGTAAAACTTATTTGTAGGTAAGAATGAATGTTAATATTAAAAATATATACATCTAGAATAGATCAGTGAATTCTGTTGAGTATAATAATACCAAAGAATCAGGGTTGTCAAAAAAGAAAAAAGAAAAAGAAAAAGGCATCAACAAGCCTATCTTGTCTCTTTCTCAAGTCACTTTTAGGTGTTTAAAGCTATGCAATTACATTTCTTGATATGTCAAAAAATCTGGGAGATAGGTTCTTTATCTACTTTAAATGCTGAAGAAAGGTAAGGCTGAGTAAAGTTTAATGATTTGCTCAAGTTCTCAGTGGGTAATTAATAAAACAGAACTTTACTAAGGACTCTGGTTTCTAAATCCGGTTTCATAATCATGCTTCCTGCCATAAATGAAACCATACAGATGGTGTGACAAGCAAATTCTTGTATGTCTTCAAGTCTGTAAAATATATTCTTTCTTAGGCAACCAATAAAATTAATTCTAGCTGGATTTGCCCCTTCTGACCATGTGCTTTATTTTTTATAAGGGCATCCTCTTCATTGGGAAGCCCCAAATATAAATTTTTGGGAAGATATGATCAATAAATACATGTTTATGTTACTTCAAGCCTTATGGACTTATAAATCGCATACTGAGATAAATAAGACATTTCATTTGGAGATAATAAATACAGGTATCAAAAGAGAGAGAGATTTCAAATAGAGAGGAGTGAGGAGGGCTTAAAACCACAACGGATGGAGGATTGAGGAAAAAAGAAAGCACAGGGGACTGATAAAAAGAGGCTAGAGAACTTTGGTAATAATCGCTGATCATTAGGGGAGATTATCCTAAACATAACAACAAATGTAACATATGGACATAAAATTACAGTCTCAAAAAGAGTTTTCTTTCAAACTACTGAGAAAAACAGCTGTAGGGAGGAAGAAGGCATGCATTCCCCAAGAGTCAGTGAATGATGTGCATAAAATAAAGATCACACTAGCATGAGTGATCCAAGAGGCAGGGGAAGCCCAGGAATACAAAGGATGGAGCAGAGCTGCAGCTCGGCTCACATGGGCAGTGTCTGCTGACTTCACACTCACAGGCTTTTGCTAAATTTAAATATTTATCTCGTGCTTGGTTTAATTACATTTAAATTACAGACATACAAATAAACACACACATCGATTTTAGGAACAAAGAGAGGCAGCATTTTATTGATTGAGAATTGACCTTACCAGCTAGTTACTATGACTCTTCAGGCAAAATTCAATGAAGGCAAGAGCAGGGTATGTATCCTGTGCATAAACTGTAACCACCTTGCATTTCCTCCACCCTCTACAAAGCATTGATGGGTGAGCTCTGTAACCTTTCACCAGCAGCCTGACAGCCCCCAAAGAGCATGTTAGGATAAGCTAGGCCAATGAACACTGGGTGGGCAAATTCCTCTCCTACAGCATGGTATTTGTGTTATATGCATTTTATGGAATGCTGCTGCAAATTGTTTTAGGAAATAGGCAAGGTATAAATTATAGGCCCCGTATGATAGCTTTATTCTCATTATGTAATATTTGGTTTCAGCTCCATATATCTAAATTTCTAAAATCAGGATGGGAATAGTACATAGAACACTGAACATCAAATACTAACTTATTGTAAATGATATAAAAAGTTAAATGAGAACCTTCTTTAATTTATTGCAACATGAAAGTTCCTCTTCTCACTGTTCGTTGTTTCCACTAGACCTCCCAACTTCTGTTACTCCATGGAGAACCTACTTCCCACCTCCAACTTATGCTACTCCATGGGTCTACCATCCTCACCTCCACCTTCTGTTACTCCATGGGTCTCCCACTCCCCATCTCCAAGCAGGAATAAATTAAGCACAGATTTTCTCCTACTATATAAACAGAGTTTGTGAAGAAAACCTTGGGGTATTTGTTTGCTTTTGCTTCTTTCTTATACCTTGTTTGATCAGTGAGCAGGTGGATCACAATTGCCTATCTGGCCAAATAGCAATTGATGTTCTCATGCCAGAGCTAAAGGCTTGAAGGAGAATCTATTTCCATTTGTTATAAAAATATTTACATAAAGGCCCTGTCTTCACTCTTGACAGCCCTGTCACAACACCAATAAAATATATTGTATTTAGTCATTAGGAAATAATAGATACAAGCCTAGGGAACCATAAATGAAATTCATTGTTAGCAAAAGTCTGTAGTAGGCCATATTTTGCACATTATTATTTATTTTTTTACAAAATACTTAGTCCAGTCTTATGTTCAGAAATATCTGAGGGTATATCCCACTTTTTTGGCTTTTTAAATGAAGGTTAAATTTACATCTCTTTATTAACCCTAATGTTTCTATGCAATACAAATTTACTAAAACCTAATATGCTCAGACATTATGTTAGGCATTAGAAATGCAGAGCTGAGTAAGGCAGACTCTTTAATTTGAATAAATAATTGGCAACTGATAACTGAAGAGACAGAAGGAAATATAAACAGAAATTCACCAGAAATAATAAGAGGCAGAATGCAATACAAGGTGAGATTATGGTCAGAAAAGAGGGGACAAATGAATTCTGCTTGGGAGAGAAACAAGGAAGTTTCTTGGGAAAGGAGTATTGTAGAACAAGGGCGATTTCCCCCATGACAGTGGAAGTGCTCTAGGTAAGAAAGGTGGAGGGGGGCATTCCAGTCAGAGAGATCACCATAGCAGAGATGTGGAGGTGGGAAAGTTGATAGAAAATTTAGGGAATGATGGTAATTTGGTACCTTAAAGTAAAAGGTTATTCAACAAGAGTGTGGCAAATCAAAGTTTGGTAAGGTGGACTGGGACAATTTGTAAAAAGGCGAATATACCAACCTTAGCTTTGCAATATTTCTCTCATCCTGTTCTAAATTCTTTGTAAAATTCCTTCTAATATAAAACATAATTTTTCTTTTTAAGATTTATTTTTTAATTGTCCAAGGCATCCCATCAGATGATGAACTTTATGAAACTTTGTTTCTTTCATTCATCGGGGTATTCCAAGTCTAGAGACTAGGACATAGCAAATACTCAGTGATATTTGTGGAATGACTGAATCAAATGGGTGTCATTTATTTTTATTTTTTTGGTGGTCTGCACTTACTAAGGCTCTAACCTTGCCTGCCTCCGGGAGGCACCATACATGATATAATCCATGGGAAAAGCACCCATTCATTGGAGTTGTACAGAGCACAGCTGTTAGGGTTTTAGGAGATGCTCTGTCACTAAGCTGCAAGCTCTGTGAGACTTGGAAGTTGTGCCTGTTTTGTTCTCCACTGTATCCTCAGACTTAGAACTAGTTCTGAAATATAATAGACACTTGTCAAACTATTATTTAGTAATGAATGCATGAATGAATGAATGAGTACAAAACGGCATTATAAAATAGTAAAAGAATGTAATTTCTCTAAGGTTTATGTGAGAGTACCTGACTTGGGAAGAGTGAAACAGACTTTAGAAAAGTCTCCTATTTTCAGTCAAATAACAGTCAAGATCAGTATAGCAAAAAAATAAAATAAAAATGCAAGTTTATGATTCAATTGAAAGAGTGAAAAGCAAGAAGATCTACCTAGAAATTTAATATTCTTTTTTCTTTCATTAACTGAAAGTATACTTCATCAACTCTAATAATCATAAGTGAAGGAGGAAAGAAAAGGGCATATAAAATTTATAAAATGCCTATCTCTGAGCACAGATGGGAAACAAAAAAAGAGAGATTCCTTGAGCAAATACCATAAGAAATGGAATGAAATAAATGTTCATTCTATGCTGGCTCTTTGATACACTCTAGTGCAAGCATGTCAAACTCACAGCCGGCGGGCCACATGCCTCATTTAGTGTTTACCAAGGAAGGCTGTGAGTAAGCTCTTTGGTTTCATCTCTCAACAGTAATAAATAAACACAGAGAAATATTAGGTATGCCAAAGCAACAGTTGTAGAGAGGGAAAGGGATATACCTTTCCCTTTCCATCACAAACTCTGCAGTACAAACTCTGATGTACATGCATGGTGTAGGAGTACATATGCACACTATAACAAACTATTTAAATGTAATGCCTGAGTTTTGAATAAGAAGGGGATTTTAAGTTTCTGTTCATGCTTATTCATGAGGAGGTTGCACATCAATGAGCAGATTGCAATCAGGGAAGGGGAGTAACAGGCAGGGGCTGCACATTTCTGTTGCTGAAACAAATGAGATGCGGGAAAAGAACTGTGGCTTCCAGCCTCTCTCTCTGCTCCACTGGAAGGCCATGGCTGGTGATGCTCCGTCGCAGACTCGGCCCAACACCACATTTGTTTTCAGTCGTAAAACTGTTTGGAGTCTGGACATGGGCCAGGCAGCCAGCCTCTTTTCAAACTATTGTTGGGTCCATTATCTTTCCGCAGCAAATGGCTCTTGAAATGGCAAGCATCTCCCTTACAAGAAAATTTTCAACGTTCCTGCAGTACACAGAATGGCTTCCCCCAAAATGCCCATGCCCTAATGCCTGGAACCTGTGAATATGTAATATCATAAGGCAAAAGGAATTTTGCAGATGTAATTAAGGTTAAGGACCTTAAAATAGAGACACCATTCTGGATTAGCCTAGTGAGACTAAAATAATCCCATAGGGCTTTAAAAGCAAAACTTTTTTCAAATGAGGTCAAAATTGAGTTTCGTTTGCTATTTTTCTCAATGTTACCTCTTGAAAACATATAGTATTGAGGTTCTCTTATTTCTGTTTAGAATACACAGATCTACTCAAGAACATTGCTAATTGTCCTCGAGAAAGAGTAATAGGGAATGCTGTTTGAATTCTTCTGTTCTGTTTGAATTTTTTTTATTTATTTGCTTTTTACTAAATAAATTCAAAGGCAGCCTATCAGAAGAGATAAAGAAATCTTGATGGAATATCCTTTTTTATGTTAGCAAATGAAACAGTGGTTGCCTCTAAAAAGATGCAGCTCCTTTTTATATGCAGTTGCCTTGTTCATTAGTAACTGGGGGTGGGGGGGAGCTTGGAGGGTCACACTTGAGAAGGTTTTAATACAGAAGGTTTGGATCTAAAGATTGGCTCTATTCTTTATACCTGTATGGATTTGAGTCAGTGATTTAAGTTTTCTGATTCTATTTTTTCTCTAAAATCGGGGTAATGATACCAAACTCAAAGCTTACAACTGAAGTTAAAGAATGTACCTATAGCCCTTAACCAGGGCTTAACACTCAACAAGCATTCAATGAACTCCAGCATCATATATAAATAAATAAATTATATATACACTTTCTTGAGGCCTGGTGCATGAATTTGTGCACCAGTGGGGTCCCTCAGCCTGGCCTGCGGGATTGGGCCAAAACCGGCTCTCCAACATCCCCTGAAGGGTCCTGGATTGTGAGAGGGAGCAGGCCAGGCAGAGGGACCCTCCACTCCCCGCTAGTGCACGATTGGGGCAGGGAGGGACATGGGAGGTTGGCCAGCTGGGGAGGTTCCATGGAAGGGCTCCAGGGCATGTCCAGCCAGTTTCACTCAGTCCTGATTGGCTGGACCCCAGCAGCAAGCTAACCTACTGGTCAGAGCATCTGCCCCCTGGTGGTCAGTGCATGTCATAGTGACTGGTCAACCGGTCAACTGTCTGCCCCCTGGTGGTCATTGAGTGGTTGAGCCACCTTAGAATATCATTAGCATATTACACTTTGATTGGTTGAATGGATGACTGGACACACACACACACACACACACACACACACACACACACAGATATGGGCAAAAGTAGATTTAGAGTTGTTTATATGGAAACTAATAGAATAATTAATAAGCAATAATATACAAGGTTAAACTATATTTTGTGCACTCACAACTGTAGACCTACTTTTGCCCACCCCTGTATAGTTTCTTTCTTGGTTGTGTTGGTTGTTTAGACAGCATATATATGTAGATATATATATACATACATACTTGTAGATAACTTTCTGTATATATTATAATTTAGAGCTTTTTCTATGGTTACCTAATAGCTTTCCAAAGCATTTCAGATCTCTTCAACTCAAAGAGTAAAGAAAATAATAGGCGATGAATTCAGAGTAAGTATATTAAGTCAAAAAATAAACTAGTCATTTTTGTAAGTATAAAATAATTACTTGCAATTACATAGTTTAACATAGTATATCAGAATACAGTTGGGGAGGATTATAAAGTAGTCAAAAGACATGTACTTGTTTCTGAAGGATGGACAAGATCCAGATACACAACAGGTGGAGAGAAAAAGTCTTTTCAAGGGTCAATAATATGCCGTGATTGCAGTAAAAGCATTTGGAATTAAATATGCCAAATGTATCTTGCTTGGTGTCACCTAAGACAAAGGCAAACGTTCCACCCTTATTGCTCATCTAATATATTCACATTCCATAAAAGAAAATGACTTGATATTTATCAGTAGTCATTTTAATTACTTTTATCCAGTCTGGGTCACATGTAAGCAGCTCCCTGGGTACTTGACAGGACAGTATAAAGTCAGAGAATTCTTGTTCTTCATGAATAATCTTTTTATTCCCTGGGCAGTCATTTTATGAAAGAAGACTCACAGCAGTATGGTACTCAATTCCATTCAAGTTGTCCGCTACAATTATCCAGGTGTAAGGTGCACTCGAGCATGAATAGGGCCCTTGTGCCTCCAATAGAATTATGCATAGGGAACTATCTGGTGCATAACTTAAATCTCATGATGGCAATGATGACAAGTCTCAGCTTCGGGTCTGCTGCCTATAGCTAATGAGGAAATCTGTCGTACGAGGAAACGTTCCCATGCTGAGAATGTGCTGTGAGAGTGTGATAGACTTTGAAGTCAAAACTTCTAGTGTGAAACAGCTTTCTCGCCTGTTTAAGTGCCGGGCACTTTATGCTTTGGTTTCCTTGTATATAAAATACAGATATATGGATAATATCAAGTTACATGAGCTCATAGTGAGCCATAAGATAATATTCATAAATATTCTTTACAAGTGGTAAAGCAAGGCAACATACATGTTTGGTTTGGTAAACAGATAATAAGTGGTTACTCTGTACTAATGTTATGTCCAAACTTGGAGATACACAAGAGAAAAAAACTCATGGTCTCTGCACTCAGAATTCTTATAATCTAGACAAGAATTCAGTAACAGATAATTTCAATGTCATAGGGCAGGGGTCCTCAAACTTTTTAAACAGGGGGCCAGTTCACTGGCCCTCAGACCGTTGGAGGGCTGGACTATAGTTTAAAAAAAACTATGAACAAATTCCTATGCACGCTGCACATATCTTATTTTGAAGTAAAAAAACAAAACGGGAACAAATACAATATTTGTATTTGCATGTGGCCCTTAGGCCGTAGTTTGAGGACCCCTGTCATAGGGGAAGGACCATTGTAAAAAGGGACACTTGGCTGCACAACGAGTAAGTGGTAAACCCGGGAAATAGCTTCTGATCAATTTATGTTCAGAGCTCCATGTGAACCACTGTACTGCTCTGCAGTCATACAGATGCTAACAGCATGCTAGGACACCAGTTGATGTAGAATTGCCTATCTTGCCATTAGGAAGACTATAGAATATATTTACTGCAAAAAAAATAGCCCTAACCAGTTTGGCTCAGTGGATAGAGCATCAGCCTGTGGTCTGAAGGGTCCCAGGTTCGATTTTGGTCAAGGGCATGCACCTTGGTTGTGGGCACATCCCCAGTAGGGGGTGTGCAGGAGGCAGCTGATTGATGCTTCTCTCTCATCGATGTTTCTAACTCTCTATCCCTCTCCCTTCCTCTCTGTAAAAAATCAATAAAAATATATTTTTAAAATAAATAAATAAATAAATCTCTTATATAAAGAAAAAGTGGGTGAGGAGAGATGCAGATAGAGGAAAGAGAACTGAGAAAGCTGGAAATAGGAAAGTGTGTTCTGGAAATCTCAATGAGGTTTCAGAGACTGGGATGTGTATCCTATTGCTGCTGTAACACATTGTGTCTCAAAACAACACAGTTTTACTGACTCAGTTCTGTGAACCAAAGTCAGGGTACAGCATGGCCCAACAGGATCCACTGCTCAGACTCTCACATGCCAAATCAAGGTGTCAACAGCGCTGTATCCTTTCTGGAGGCTTTGAGGACAGCTCTACCTCCAAGCTCATTCAGGTTGTTGGTCAAGTTCATTTTCTTTGTGTTGTAGGACTGAGGTCCCTGTTTCCTCTCTGGTTGTCAGCCAGGCAGGTGTCTTTGCTTCTAGAAGATGTCTGCATTCTTTCTCGTGCTTTCC
Organism: Myotis brandtii; assembly: GCF_000412655.1. Lineage (NCBI taxonomy): Eukaryota > Metazoa > Chordata > Mammalia > Chiroptera > Vespertilionidae > Myotis > Myotis brandtii. The sequence goes on from NW_005365325.1 coordinate 5,424,145, forward strand.
ACTTTCCCTCCTTCCCCTTCTGCTCTCCCCCTGTAGCAATAGTGAGTCAAGTCCTCTCACACATCGAATCTATTCAACTTTTCCTTTGTCCACATATCTCTACTTCTAGCCAGAGAAAATGCCATGTTTTTTAGTGGCTTGGATTAGGTTGGGCCCACCTGAATGATCCATGATACTCTCCCTATATTAAAGCCTTTAAATTTAAATATATTTGCCAATTCTGCTTTGTTAGGTAGCATAACATGTTCAAAGGTCCTAGGCATTAGGGCATGGGCACATTTGAGGGCCTCATCTGCCCACGCATGGGGAGTCTGGTGTGTAAGAATTGTAGGGGGTGCTTATGGGAGGCGCATACAGGAGCTAGATCAAACGTTGATGAGAAACCTCTGAAGAGTTTTAGAGGAGAGTGGAGCAGGGCCAGCTTTCATCCTAGAAAATAAAACATAATACCTGCGGATAAAAATGACAGGAGACTACAAACTAAGGGCAGAGGGTTCAGTTAAAAAAGCATTATAAAGGTTAAAGGAAAATAAAATTCTTCAGTAATCCTGCAGTGGTGTAGCTGGCTGATTCTGCTTCAGGATCTCTCATGAGGTTGCAGTCAAGACATTAACAGGGCTGTGCCATCAAAAGGCTTAACTGGGCCTGGAAAATCAACTTGCAAGGTGACTCATTCATTGATTGTCCCTTGCCACATGACTAGGGTCTAGTCATAGGATGGATTACAACTCACAGTTGACTCCCATCTTGCTGGCTGACTAGACTACCACCCACTTCATGAAACTATTGAGAGTTAAAAGTTACTTAAAACTGTACCTGGAACATGGCAAATGCTCTGAAAATGTCATCTATTATTATTTCTGGGTTGGTGTTGTTTGTGTGTGTGTGTGTGTGTGTGTGTGTGTGTGTGTGTGTGCGCGCGCAGGATTTTTGGCTGTAATATCATATGAACAAATTACTAAGGAAGACCAAAGGAGGGAAATAATGATTCTGATGGCTGAAATAAAAGAAGAAATAATAAGTTATTGACATTTCAGTTAGTGCTTGAGCCTAATAAACAGAGAAGAAAAAAACCCATCTAATGGGAACAAGATAGACAAAAACATTTGCTTTCAAAAGGATGAAGGGTAGAATGCATTTTTTTTTCAACTCTAGAAGTTCACAGGATATACTGTGGAAGTAGAGAGAAAAAAGTTGAAAACAAAAACCAGTAAGATAAATTGAGATTAGATTTTAAAGGGTCACAGCAAGGCATTCTCAGAAAACACATAGTGATTTATTTTATTGAATAAGTAAATATAACTCAAGTGCAGAACAGGTATTTGTATGTAGAAGGAGGGAGAGAGTTGTCAGCTGAAGACAGGACAAAGTCTTTAGGTTTAGATGTCAAACTACACAATAAGGAGCCACTGAAGATTTATTGCAAATAGTTATACAACATGAAATTTATTTTATCAATAAAATCTTTAAATATTGCCCTCAAATTTATTTTGAGTTTCTCCTGGAATCAATATGCTTGAATATTTATTGTGGCATTGCTCTATTCTCACAAATAAAATTATTTATTGCCTTGGGGATATTTATTGAAAATAAGAAATTAACATAGTAAACAACCTGCATAGTCATTTTGCTAACGTGATTTTGTAATGTACAAGGCAACAAACACGACTTTTTAAAGTATCTCTTAATGCTTAGTATCTAATTAGAAACACCAGGTTGGGCTTGTCTGGATGGGATAGGACATGGCTCAGAGCCCTGAAAAGTCATCAAACCCGCCACAGAATTCACCTGCTCATATTTTTCTGTAATAGAATAAATATATGTTCAATTACTCTTGTAAATGAAGAATTGACTGAGTTGACAAATATCACAATTCCCTTGATAGTAATCCTATAATATGTCACACTGTCTTTTAAATTACTTTGGTACTTCTGACACAGAATTATTGTTCACTTTACTTGTTTTCTTATTAATATAGCCCCATAAACTCAGATGTGAAAATGGAATCTCACTGATAATGCCTCTATATTGCACAATTGTGGCTGCTATAAAGAATTTAAATACAAACTGGTCCCAACTCTGATTTGGGATTGAGACCTAAAGAGATACAGCATTTTATACTGCTAGAGAAATGGCTACCCAATAATTAGACCTTGGTCTTTTTTAGAATGTCTTTGAAAAGATTAATACTGTACATTTTATAGGAATGAAAATTACAGGTTATAATTGAAAAGGTGTTATTTCCCTGTAGATATATTCTAAACAACAAAATCACATTAATTATAATTATGATAATAGACATTCTTTGTTTTATATTAAAAAGTGTAATATTTTATGTTCTGAGAACAACCAACAAACTTCCCATTGAGCTAATGAAACAAAAGAATTGCATATTACAGTCTGCTAACAGGAAGTGATAGGATGTTAGTCTAGGAAAAGTAAATGCCATGAAGTGGGGTAGCAACAATTCCATCTGAAGATTTAAAAATAATTTTGAAGAAAAGAAATCTAATATTGATTTCTAATTTATTTAAATATATATGAAACATAATTTTCGGAGTGTATAAGAGGCCATCTAAGTGAAAAAATTTACAAACTATATATTGACAGTTCACCACTGTCTTAAGGGAAAGTCATCAAACCCTCCACAGAATTCACCTGCTCATATTTTTGTGTCTTTTTTTTTGTAATAGAAGAAATATATGTTCAATTACTCTTGTAAATGAAGAGTTCATTGAATTGACAAATATCACAATTCCCTTGACAATAACCCTGTTTTTACAGATGTGCTTATAGACAACCTAAAAACATCTCTGCTGTTTTACAAAAGAAGTAAAATACACAAAATAGAAAAAAATACTCAGTTGATTACTTTTTAAATCATAAAATTGTAACAATTCAAAGTGGCATTGGAGGAGGTTTTTGGCTTATTTATGATAGGAATCAGCATTAGATTTTTATTTAATCTATTTTGCCTGATTATAAAATATTCTTAGTAACAATATATTTTTTAAATATATTTTTTATTGATTTCAGAGAGGACGGGAGAGGAAGAGAAAGATAGAAACAACAATGATGAGAGTCATTGGTCAGCTGACTCCTAAATGCCCCCTACTGGGGATCAAGCCCGCAAGCTGCTCACGTGCCCTGATCAGAATAGAATGGTGACCTCCTGGGTCATAGGTTGACACTCAACCACTGAACCATGCTGGCCGGGCAGTAACAATATATTTTTAACTAAATTACTTCCTTATGTCAACAGATGTGCAAACATGTTTAGGCAGTTTCCAAATTTTACACGTTATATATGAGTTGTAGGCTGCTTGTGCATGAAAGAGAAGCCTAATACAAATCCTTATGAGTACTTGATAAAATGCTAACTCTCTGGAAGTAGATTATCCCTAAAAACAAGTATTTCTTTCATTTGATTTTTAATTAGTTACCTTCAAACATGTTTTAAATCACATCCTTTAGGTAACTTTGCTATTATCTGCCATTAGAGAAAAATAAAACAAAAACACAAAAACAGACACACAGGTCAATGGAACAGAATTGAGAGCCCAGAAATAAAACCACATGTATGTCGGCAAATAATTTTTAACAAAGGATCCCAAAACACACAATGGAGAAAAGAAAGCCACTTCAATAAATGGTGCTGGGGAAATTGTAAAGCCACATGCTAAAGAATAAAACTAGATTACAGTTTGTTTCCATGTACAAAAATTAATTCAATATGGATCAAAGACCTAAATATAAGACCTGAAACAATAAAGTACATAGAAGAAAACATAGGTACTAAACTTATGAACCTTGGTCTTAGAGAAGATTTTATAAATTTGACCCCAAAGGCAAGGGAAGTAAAGGAAAAAATAAATGAATGGGACTTTGTCAAACTAAAAAGCTTCTGCACAGCAAATAAACTGCCAACAAAACAAAAAGGCAACCAACCAAATGGGAGATGATATTTGCAAGCAACAGCTCTGATGAGGGGTTAATATACAAAATATATAAAGAACTCATAATACTCAACACCACCACCACCAACAAAAACCCAATCCAATTAAAAAATGGATAAAGAACTTGAACAGACACCTCTCCCATCAAGACATACAAATGGCAAACAGATATATGAAAAGATGCTCAACTTCAGTAGCTGTTAGGGAAATGCAAATAAAAACTGCAATGAGATACTACCTCACACCTGTTAGAATGGCTATTATCAATAAGGCAAGTAATAACAAGAGGTTGTGGAGAAAAAAGAAACCTCATTCACTGCTGGTGGGAATATAAACTGTTACAGCCACTATGGAAAACAGTATGTCAGTTCCTCAAAAATTAAGAATAGAGTTACCATATTACTCAGCAATCCCTCTTCTGGATTCTAGTCAAAAACCACAAAAATATTCATTTGCAAAGCTATGTGCAACCCTATATTCACTGCAGCATTATTCACAGTGTCCAAGCCATGAAGACAACAAAGTGTCCTTTGATAGAGGATTGGATAAAGAATATGCGGTACATATATGCCTTGGAATACTACTCAGCCATAAGAAAAATAAAATACTGACATCTGTGACAACATGGATGAACCTTGACAATAGTATGTTAAGCGAAATAAGTCAGTCAGAAAATGCTAATAACCATATGATTTCACTCATACATGAGATATAAAACGGAAACTCATATACACAGACAACAGCATGGTGGTTACCAGAGTAGTAAAGGATAAAGGAGGCCAAATATATGATGACGGAAGATGATTTGACTTTTGGTGGTGGGCACACAATGCAGATCATAGATTATAGAAATGTACACGTAAAACCTACATTATCCTATTAACCAGTGTCACCCCAAAAAACTTAATTTGAATAAAGAGCTACATGCAAAAAATTGTGATGTAATTATTCATCCAATTCACTATGAATCATTGTTTATGATATGACCTAGAATCTTCTAGAACTTCTTATGTCCATAAAAATAGAACACGTTTCACTATGCAGTCATTAAGGCATAAGCAGTGTGTCATATACTCTTTTCCTGCCTTCCATGGGGATTTTTTCTCTGAGTCTCTGAGCACTCTGAGTGTAAATGAATGTAACTGCCCGAAATTTACATTTCCCAGGGACATTTGCTTTTCAAAGTGAAGCAAAAGCTTCAGGCAATGATTCTGAGGAAGGCAAAGGTACACCTCCCTAGGGGTGTCCCAAGGTATCTGGAGGAGGAAGCCAGAAGCCTTTTTCTCTCTTCCTCAATAATCTGCCACTGCAACATAATCCAAGTCAAACACTGCTTTCAACAAAAGTTGTGATGTGAACGGGCTGCTTCAATCTGCAGGCCTCAGGCAGGGGAGGTGGAGGACTGGGAAGTGTGCATTGGGTACAGAATGCCTATATAATAAGGTGAGACAGCAAAAACATGATGGCAGGGTCTAGGGCAGAGATCTTCTAAAATGACTCCATTCTAGAAAAGACCTTGGTGATCTAAGTCATCTGGGGCTATGTACATGTTTCCCTATGACTCTCTTTATCTTCCTTGTTTAGTTTACCTTCCTGATCAGAATTCAGATTGCTCTTCTTTAATTCAATTCACATGTGCATCATGCTGTACATTTGGTATCTTCTTCTGTGGACATGATTCTTAACAGGCTGTTGCAGTCCAGTGTTCACAAGCCAACTCTTCCCTTGGGATCTGATATTCTGAGATATGAAGGAACCATGCTGTTAACAGTTTTAGGGAACCTGCTCCACCTGGCTAGCAGCACATGGTCATTGTTTGCCTTTACCTGAGCTCTCTTTCACCTGCTTGTAAGGTGGGCAATGGCCTCCAGTCTTTCCTTTACATAATTTTGTCCAGCTTAACAAGACCCATCCATAGGTTTTCTCCTAACTGTAAATAAGTATGCATTTGGCCACCTTCCATTAACCATTTTCTTTTAATTCCAAACAGCCATCTACTCTTTAACCATAACCGAAGGGGTAACTGAAAATTCATCATAAATTAATTTGTGAAAAGGAGCTGGTTATTTAGTCTTGGAGTGCACTAAAGAAAAATAAATAACAAGATATACAGTTAAATACTGGTAAAGTCAATTAAAGAATAACAAACATACCATCTTTATTCCATGAAAACTGTAATTGTAAATTATATGATGATTTAACTTATCCTTGTAAACAAGAATAACATTTTTTAAGTTGATGATATAATTATATAGTAATGTGTACAGCATATCAGTATGTTTTCAGTTTTAAGTAGCCCAAACACAAAAGCAAATGCAAATTGTCTTAAACAATAAAGAGAATTAGCTGGCTCATGTACCTAGCAATTACAGAGGTAGGGTGTATGTACTTCATTTTCATTTTGATCCAATTATGGCATTAAAGGCCCAGTTTCTTTCTTTCTCTCTGTCCTAATTAGTGGTATCCTTTTCTAGGGCTTGAAATTCATTTGGTTCCACAGTGGCTGCCTTCAGCTTTGCTGTCCAAATCTACAGAGAGCAAGCTTCTGTTTATCAACCATGGAACAGAAATTTCAGTTTTCATCTCTTGAGATGCCGGGAGATGAAGCAGTCCTTGGAGCTGTGGAATACCATGTACTGATTGACAGAGACCTAGGTTAGATTTGTTGATTGTTTAGGCCACAAAGGGCCTAATGCTTGAAGCTGGGCATGGGGTCAGTACTACCCTCTCTCACATTCCCTACAAACATAGAACAAGATGGGTAGGCCATCAACTAACTCTTCACCATATATCATATGCACACATAGTTGATACTAGTAAAAACATTTGTTGAGAGAAATAAAATGACTGTATTAACATAACTAGATTTTACTATCTTTCCTTGCATAGTGAAAGATAAGTAGACAGGTATTTTGTGGTTGTGGTTGTGTGTGTGTGTGTGTGTGTGTGTGTGTGTGTGTTTTGCATTTTCATTGAATTTATTGGGATGACACTGGTTAATAAAAGTATATAGGTTTCAATTTTATACTGTATCACCTGTACATTGTATTGTGTGTTCACCATCCAAGTCAAGTTTCCTTCCTTCACCATTTATCTCCCTTTTACCTTCTCCTACCTCCTTTGACCCCTTTCCCTCTGGTAATCACCATACTGTTGTCCATGCCTATAAGTTGTGTTGTGTGTGTGTTTTGTGGCAGTTTTTTGCTTAATAGCTTCACCCTTTTTACCCAGTCCCGCAACCACCCTAACCTCTGATAGCTGTCAGTCTGTTCTTTACCTATTTAAATATTTTTACATGAACTATTTTTAGTTTTGCATTTTTAAATATGAAATCAATTCTAAATTATTTTAGTCCACATTAACAAGTATGGTAGATAAAAGGAATTAAAAAAATACATTTTTAGGCCTGGCAGGCATGGCTCGGTGGTTGAGCATCCACCTATGAACCAGGAGGTCACAGTTCCATTCCCGGTCGGGGCACATGCCTGGGTTGCAGTTCAATCCCCAGTGTGGTGTGTGCAGGAGGCAGTTGATCAATGATTCTCTCTCATCATTGATGTTTCTATCTGTCTCTCCCTCTCTCTTTTTCTCTGAAATCAATAAAAATATATTTAAAAGAGTAAATAAATACATTTTTAGGAAACCATCTAAGCAAATTATTTAAGAGCACAGATCATATATTTTAAGCACAGATGATAGACTTCAGCTACATGGATCCAGTATTAATCTCTGCCTCCATAATAGTATAACAAACTATTAAAACTAGATTGCGTTTTGACGATGGTTCATGCTGAAGTTGACGCACTCGGCCCACTAGCATTGGAAAACTGAAGCTTCACGTTCACAGAAGTTGGAACTCTCCTCCCCCACCTGTCCAAAGCTTTAAACAAGCGGCTTTTCTGTCACAAAAGCTTATGAGTTCACATTTCTGTGATTTTTTTTCTTCAAAATGTCATTAACAGAGGTGCCATTTTGCAATAAAATGCATCCTTTTTTTGACTCCTGGATAGGATTTCTAAAGGGTCCATTTTGAAGCTTTATCATGTCTACTCCTGTTAGAATGCTAACTGACATTTATAAACCAACATCAGATATATATATTCCTCTTTCTGTCAGTTCCATGACAAAGCTTATCCTCTACTGCAAGACCAGCTCCCCAAAGTGAAAAAGGATCAAACGTAATTTCACTTGAGACAGGAATAACTACACTTCATAAGACTAATTCTAGAGGCTATTATATTTGAACAAATTTAATAAATTTATTAATATTTAATGTTATACAGCTTTTATTTATTTTTTGATACTGAAGTTATTTCCTAAGGAATATGTAAATCCAGTATGATATAAAAAGTAAACAATGCTTTCCTTTGGGATTTAAATAAACTTAACCTATAGTTAGTGAATGAATAATGCAGTGATGCAAGAGAACATTAACAAAATGCCTTTCCAGGAGAATATATACAGAAGTAGTATTAATTGTCACACATTTACATAGCTGGTTTGATTTTAAGAGCTGGGTGTCAAAATATTGAGCAGTCAAAAGTTGCCTTTATGGGGATATTTACAGATGTGAAACTTTGGCCATGACTGATTACAAGCGCTGTTTGTAGCTTCCATTTAAGGGACAGGCACCCAAGGGACTTAACACCCCAATTGATTAATTCACCCCATCTTTAGCAAATTGCAAGTAAATTGATTTGACATACATAGCAGGGTAGCCTTAATGCAAATGTGGCCTCCTCTATTTTCCTATGGCGTCCCTAATTAGAAATGACGGATAATCATTTTATCTCCATTTCTGCAGGACAAATATTTTATTCTGCACAATCTCAACAGACTGATGCTTCGTTGGACTGTAACCCCAGCACTGAGGGATACCACTTCAAAACAGTAAGATCCACAAGACTGGAATGATAAATTTATTGGGCTACTCACATCCATCAGGCCATGAAGTCAATTGAAGCACTTCTCTGCTATTAAATGACAAAGACTGTCTTTCTTTGTTGTTATTGTTGTTACCCTTCTTCATAAGGTAAGAGACCTGCCTTCCTTCAGTTTCAGGCTCTAATCTTACACCAAGATTAGAGGAAAGGTTTCTTTTATTTATAGCTTCTAAAAAATAAATCCTAGGGACAGGATCCTGATTGGAATGGGGGAGCAGAGGTCACCATAATTTTAGCAGCCAGTTTAAAAGTTATTCAAACAATACCTGCTGGATAGTGTTGAATACATATTAAGAAAATATTAATATTGGTTCTCTGTTAGGGGCATAGGGAGTATACTCATGTATGGAACTGACAATCAAAGTTTAGGTTATAATCCCAGCTCTGATGTTAAGAACACTATTTGGGTAAATTTCTTTGCCCCTCAGAGCTTCAACTTTTCATTTGTAAAATCACCTTGAACAATATCCCCTACTCA
>NW_005365325.1:5433714-5457332 GCF_000412655.1 Myotis brandtii
TAGTCAATAAATGCCAATTCAATCCCTTATCTCCTTTATGAATTTTGGAGTATCTGCCCAATTCTGACACAAGCGGTGTGACCTTGGGAAATCATCAAAGCTCTCTGTCTCGGTTTCCCCACCCCTATAAGTAAACAGCCATTCCTTCCTGACAAGACTGTTTTTTAGATGAAATGAAGCTAGCGCATGCAATTATACTTCAAGGAGTTAAAACCCCTTTTTAAATGCAAGGGCTTACTACAGTAGATGAAGGTTTTCCCAGTTTTACTTTGTCACTAGAGACCTTTTAAAAAGCTAACAACTCAGTCAAAACCTGGAAATCATAAAACAAAAAACACATTCCGGGTTCCTATCACTTGGTACTATTCTTACACTAAGATTAATAACAGATTCTAATGTCATTATGCAAATTATTATGCTATATAAGTAGATGGTGAATGTGATTGAACCTATTTGGTAAGGAATAGATATGATCATAAGTTAAGTATGATCATATCTAAAGCCTGAAGATACTACTTCTGTTGGAATGTGAGAAAGCTTTCTCCTTAAATGAAGAGTGCAGGGAAAAAGTGTAGCTGAGCTCTTCATCTATTTCAAAGTTCTATGTCTGTGATAAGTTTATTAAGATCTTTTTTCCCCATTAAAAATATGTAAAACTAGAAAGGCCTAGTCTTCACAAATACTAGTAATACTAAGCCTCCACTCCCCGCCCCCCACTTTTTTACAAAGAGCCTATCTGCTACAACAGGAAATATTCTAGAAATTGGTTATTTAAATGGAACCATGGGGACACATAAGACTTTTACCAGCAGCAAGATTTAATTAGAATCACAGTGACTTATACTTTTAAGGCCTATAAAGAAGAAACAAGAATGTATTTAAGGTAAAATGTTCAAGGCCACATGTGGGGATCAACTCCTATTGAGTAAATCTATCTCTCATTTGCAAAATTCTCTGCAAGGAGAATCAAAGAGCATTGGTTGGAAGTGGTAAATGATTTATTATGCAGGAGAAGAGACTCCCGGAGAAAGATAAATGGGCACTGAAATTTTATGACCAGGCTTGGTGAATCATGGCAGAAAAGCAAGCTGTCTTCTCATTTTTAGAATGCCTTAATTCTACAAACTATCCTTTCAGGTAAGTATTTCTACCACTGATCCTCTCTCCAAGCCACATGTATCACATGGATTGTGGAGGACTGAGCCCTTAACTTGTGAGATCTATGCTAATTGTGGGTGGTCTGTGTCAAAACTGAATTTTTAGTACATCTAGTTAGGATTGAAACTTACCAAATCAAGTTTGAATGGGTAGTATCAAGTTTGAGTCAAGATGGAAATGATGTTTTATAAATATTCACTGGACATGTTTATAAGCTATAAGTTAGAAGTGGAAAATGGAAGTTAAGACCTAAAAAGCAAATGCTGGTTTAAACATTAATATGAGATGGTCAAGACCCATGTCCCATAATTGCATCATAACTGATAGATAACATGGAAAAGTCTGATGATAGATCACTTTATGATACTTAACATATAACTTCAAGGGCTTAAAGCGTTAAATATTATTTCTATAAAAATATCCCTTTTATCCATCTCCATGTACTTAATTATACAAACACTTTACTTCAGCATACATATCTACAAATATATAAAATATTTCATATTTTCACTCAGAACTGTCTCTAACTACGAGTATAAGCAAAAGTCATCCACAGGCCAATGGCAAAACAAACTAATTACAAAAGAAATTAGCATCTGCACCCAATTACTAGAAATCTCAACATTTATTATCTAAACTGCAGACCAAGAGGAGCAGTTAAACTAGAGCAGCACAAATTCTGGGGACTAAACTATGGGATCTGTTTAAAGTCAATGAAGTTAAGGTCTGACAAAGTCAGACATAGTTGCTACTAATAAAGTTAAAATGAAATAACATGGTAGCTACTATTACTTTCAAATTTCACAGAAGCCACAGATACAGAGTGAAGTGGACTTTTAAATGTTATTTGAAAAATCTTCAAGGGCATATTTGATGGGATCTTCTGTAGTATGGGCTCACATGCATGATTTCTTTCAGTTCTCATAATATCTTCTTTTCAGTACTCACACCAGTCTCTTGTCAAGAGATAGAATGATTGATTGGCCAAAGTTGCAGCATGGATCTACCCATGACACTTGGCAGTGGGTCATGCCCATTTAAATCACAAGAACTTAACAGGGGAATTTTTTTTCTCTCCCCCAAATTCATATTTTATGTCCCTAAGGAGGACAATGAACACTGGGCAGGCAGATGAAAAACACTGAGAATCCAATACCTATGATCAAAAATCTAAGATTTTTATATTTTGATCATATGTATGTATCTTGGTTATTTATATATGCATATTTTCTTGATCATATATGTATTATTCACATGTAGTTCATACTTAGTGTTTTATATATTTTATAAGATACTAGAGGCCCAGTGCACAAAATTCATGTACTAGGGGTCGGGGTCCATCAACCTGGCCTGTGCCCTCTTGTAGTCCAGGAGCCCTCCAGCGATGTCCAACTGATAATTTAGGCCTGCTCCCTTTGGGGAACGGGCCTAACTCGGCAGTTGGACATCTGTAGCGCTACCACAGAGGCAGAAGAGGCTCCCGCCACCGCTGCTGCGCTCGCCAGCATGAGCCTGGCTTCTGGCTGAGCAGAGCTCCCTCCTGTGTTGAGAATCTGCCCCCTGGTGGTCAGTGTGCATCATAGCGACCAGTTGTTCCACCATTTGGTCAATTTGCATATTAGCCTTTTATTATATAGGACTAGAGGCCTGATGCACAAAATTCATGCAAGAGTAGGCCTTCCTTCCCCTGGCTGTCGGCCCCGACTTCCCTCTGGCACCCAGGACCTAGGCTTCCCTCCGGCCGCCAGCAGGCACATGGGACCCGGGCTTTCCTTGCAGCCCCAGCTTTGTCCAGAAGGTTGTCCAGAAGGACATCCAATCTAATTAGCATATTATGTTATTATTATTATAGATGTACATATATATGTATGTAAAATTTTGTGTGTGCATGTGTGTAGTTTTAACTCACATTTCTACTCATGTAAAAATAGTCATTTAGCAAGTATTTGGAGGGTGATTATTGGTTTGGTTTTATTTAAGATTTCAGTTTTGAAGTCAGAAGCATGTGAGGCAAGTGTGAGTGATCTGATTTGATGAGACATATGGCTGTCAAATTGATGGTGCTTTCTTAGTTTTTTTGGTCTGACCTATGGAGCAAATGTCACAGTCAACAACCAAATGCATGGTTCCATTTCAGGAGTTTTCAGAAGAATAACAGAAAAGCCTGAGGGAAGTGTTTGAATGACCCTAGCAATGAAGAAGTAAAATAGCATGTGTTCTTTATAGTGCTAGTCTAACATTGTGGATTTTTCAATGGGAAATGGCACTTAAAACCAAGATAGTACATCATGATAAAAGTAAAACTAAGCAGCGTACTATCAGGAAACTGGTAAAAATGATGCCAAAACATATTTTCAATGCAAAAATTAAGATTGGAAAAGCTTAAATAGGATTGATTATGTAGCTTGGTTGTTTATAGCAGGTATTATAGTTCCAACACTTGGCAATTACAGTGCTTGATAAACAATCTATTTTAAAACTGTCACAAGATTCATTTTGATTTCTAAATGTTTATATGAATTAGGTAGTGATGTATCCTAAATCAACTGTACAGAGTAAATGTAAATGTAAACAACCTCAGGGAACTGAGCCTAATTTTTTCACAGTAAAATGAAGATAAACATTCTTACTCCAGAAATTTCGCTGAAGATTAAGTATGACTCTGTATGTGAAAAGTGTTATGTAAACAATAAAATATTACATGGAAATCCATTGGTCTTGCTAAAGAGTATAATAAGGTGTTTTCTCTTCTGAGAAGCCTCTTTTGACTCCATGGCTGTGTGAATGCTCTGCATACTTCCATATCACCCTCTATATATGCTCAGCAAAACATATAGAAAATAAAGGCTTGGAATCTTTTCCAGTAGATCCTAAAGTACAATATCATGAGGCATATAACCCATCTGGGTATTAAAAGCTCCATGTGTCAGACAGAAGGTCAGAACTAGAACAACTCAAGTTATATTTCATCATCTTTACAACCACTTCATTCAGTTTTATTTAGAATACTAGAGGTCCGGTGCACAAAATTCGTGCACGGGGGTGGGGGGGGGGTCCCCCTCAGTTCAGCCTGCACACTCGCGATCCAGGACACCTCAGGGGATGTCCTAGCTGGCAGTCAGGCATCCCTCTCACAATCCTAGACGACTGGCTCCTAATTGCTCACCTGCCTACCTGCCTGCCTGCTTGCCCCAAACTGCTCACCCCTGCTGGCCTGATCACTGCTAACTGACCCCCTGCCAACCTGGTTGCCCCTAACTACCCCTCGCTTCTGGCCAGGTTGCCCCCAACTGCCCCCTCTCTGCTGGCCTGGTCGCTCTTAACTGCTCCCCCACTGGCCTGGTCATAGGCAGCCATCTTGTGAGGGTGTGAGGGTTAATTTGCATATTACCTCTTTATTATATAGGATATTTTAAATGAAGGAATATGTACATGTCTAAGTGCAACATGGAAGAGAACAGCAAAAGAAGAGGCATGTATTGTGAAAAAAAGCAGGGGCCACTGTCAAGGATCTTTTAAGCCAAAGAGAAGAAAAGCAGGGGCCACTGTCAAGGATCTTTTAAGCCAAAAAGGAGAATTTTCAGTTTATGTGAGTTACTCTAGGGTGTATGCATTGAAGAGCATACCAACCTGGGTTTAGAGGCAAGTGGTCAGGAATGCTTAAACTAGGGCTTTGGTGAGGAGGAGGATGGGAGGCAGGAGGTTGGGTTAAAGAGATACAGAGGAGGTCTTGATGAATGAGTGAGAGAAAGAAGTAGGAATAATGAATCAGTGTTAGGTGCATAAATTGAGTGCCTTAGGAGTTTGAGTATTACAGAAGAAATGAAGGAGGATGGGGCAGAGAAGGGAAATGGGTTAGTATAATCAAGTTTGCCTTTGAAGCACTCAAAGGAATCCTAGGAAAGAGATGCATATTTGGGAGTTATTTAATATTAACTGATGCCAAAATCATGAGCATGATAGTAAGCTCGCCTTGGTTAAAAAGAAATAAAGGAAGTGGATCAAGGACTGAATCCCAGGGAACACTAAAGTTAAAAAAAAAACAAGAGAAAGAAGGGAATCTAGAAAGAAAATCAAAGATTGACTGTGAGAGACTTCCTAGTGAAATTATTTATTCATAGCTATGATTCTTCTTGGACAGTCAGTATCTACAGCAGTATCAACAGTAACTATTACAATTCAGTAGGAAACCCTCTGTTAAGTGTGCTTGCTGTCTGCACTGCAGGATCTTCAAAATGCATAGGGAACAACCCTCTGAAGCCATGAAATCAATTTCTGGATTTGTTACATTTCCCTCTGACAGAGAAGAGAGAATATCCTGTGCAATGAATTCCTGTGGTTTTGTAATTCCCCAAGAAGAAAATACTTTTGATGTGAGGTTGAACCATAACAGAATTGGAAATATAATTCTTAAATCACCAAAGTGTTACTAAAATCTTATACAGGTTCGTTTCCAAGATAGAGTCTACTGATACACATCTACTGCATCTAAGAGAGAGAATTTTTTTTTTTCTACAGAAAATGAACAAAAGGTCAACTAAAGCTGGGATCGCTTTGTATATAAAATACAGAGACACACACACAGGGCTGTGTGTGAAAATGTCTAAACAAAGTTTATTTTCATCTTTTTTCCCTAAATTGATAAGGATGATGAGGATTGTTGTTTTATGATAATATGTCTAGAAGAAAGTAATAAAAGTTGAGTAGAGGGAAAGTTTTCTCTTTCTCTCATTTCAGAGTTATCTTTATCCCAACAGGTTGTAAAGTGATACAGGCAGACATTGAGTACAATATTCATTTTATCTGAAGCAGAATGACCAGGAACAAATTACTCGACCTCTCTGTGACCACCTTCTTCTCGTAAAAGAGGATAATAGAAATGCTGTGTGTCCTTGACTTCTGTGATGAGAACATGAGGTAATAAACTTGTCATGCGAACATAACAGTATCTACCAAATGAGAATGATATTTCCTACTGTACACATGTTCTTAATTAAAAACTAGTCACATGTCATTGCAGAAAATGCATCTTGGATGATTTATTTTCAAACCGAACTGAATAGTTATTGTTAGAAAACGCCAGCAAGGGCAATGCTATTTTGTAAGCTAAATATCAGAGTCCTTTCACTCACCAAATGACACGTAGATCATATATGAGTTGCTTATGTCTACTTTAATTTGAGCCACCTTTACTATAAGCAAGGTAGTGGTATCCAGTTTGCATATGTTCCTGCTCAGTTATTTTAGTGACCTGGCGTTTTAAATAAACATTTTATTTCTGTGCTACACAGTTGCTTATTACTTCAATCACATTAAAAACCAAAAATAATACGTTAAAATATGTACTTTCTCTTTGTGATAAAGCTTGGCAAAGGCAGAAAGAACTTATAACTCCTCCAACCCTAAAATATATTTTTTTGAATAACAGAAGGATGAGAAGAAGGGAACTACCTCATCTACAATTGTTCTGTCAATGGCATGTACCTAACACGAAAAACTTGAGGTGAAACCTTCAGTCAACATTTCTACTGACTAACTTATCCTACCCATGTATACCCTTCTATTGAATCTATACTGAACCCCAACTTTGTAGCAAGCATGATGTTAGCTGTGTTTATTTCAAGTGTAAGGCTTGCTTAGATTTCAGGAAATAACTCAGTTTTCAAAGGAAAATAAACCGAAGACATTGATGGGGTTCAGTTTCTTTTATCTCTGCAATAGACATACCATTAACTCCTATTTCTGGCTGTTTCAAAATTGTGGGAATCCAGTGCAATAGTGAACATATAAATTCTTTGTAAATAATAATTTATCCAGGTTATTTTGCAGAATTAATAGTTGTTTATTTTATTATAAAGATCCAGGGTTATTTATCTCAGCAGCTGAAGTAGGATTTTCTAGAGTTTCATTCTACAAAAGATTTCTGTAGAAGAGTTTTGTCATTTCATTTACATAATTCATTTTTCAAAGTAAAGTCTATCCCATATGATGTCCTTTATAGACTACTGGGAAATAACAGGAAACCTGGTAACAACAACAAAACAATCCTCTCCAGTCCATCACTCTCAGTTAATTACTGTTATTATTTTGATTAAACCTTCAGTCATTCCTCTGTGGGTCTCCCTGAAGGGAAGGGTTCCAGAAGTTGAGGTAGATTTTGTTTAGTTTTCCATTCTTTTGTGAAAATTTTGTAATATTTAGAAAATACAATGAAAAAAAACAAAAAACTTCCCCTTCCAACATCTTCAATCCACGTTAATTACTGTTAACATTTTGCTAAATTTCTCTTTAGTTTGTCTCCCTGATGAGCCTCACCTGGGGAAAATGACCCTTGTAGGTGAGTGGACTCTGATCAACAGCTCCCCCTTAGCTACTGGTGAAATTCAAGAGGTTGAAGTAAAGAGGATCAAAATTCTTCAAAAAGCAGAAACAACAGGTGTCCTTACAGCCCCCAAACGTCTTTATAACCCACTTATCTGTTAAGAAGCTTGCAATGGCATTGTGATCCCATGGTGTATTTCTGAGGGTTGTTAACTCCTGTTACCCATGCAGCTGAATTAGGGAGATTGTTATGCATTTCTAATGAGAAAAATATTTTAACTCCCTCTCTAAAGCCTTGTTCTCCAAACTGCTTAATCAGGTCAGGGGCATTGTCTGCCACCTTAAAAGCCTGACAGTCTTTCCCAGTGAATCTGGCTTCATTTCCTACCTTGTACACCCACTCAGTTACTAGCAGATTAGATTTCTCTTTGTCCTTTCCTTCCTTATCCGTGGGGACAGCAGGAATAAATTACCAGCCCCAGGTGATCAAGTGTGCAGCCAGATGAGTGCAGCCCACTGACCAGGCGCTCAAGGCCATCACTGGGCTCCCCCTCCCCGTCTCTGCCCCACCTTTAGCGCTAGTACCAAAGCACCCTGAGGGCTCAGGAGCTGATAAAACCAGATATAATGGGACTCACCTCTCAGGTGGTATCACTCCCCTCTCCCGCTTTTGAGAGGGGCCATTGGCTTAGTCCATCTCTGTCTGTAGCCACAAGGAGAGGGCGCACAGGTAGCCAGAGACAGAGCTGAGCACTCAAGAAACGCTGGACCCAGAGAAGGCAGGAGAGTGAGACAGGGAAGGAAGAAGGACCCCAGCAGGTGACAGCATGGAGTTCATCCAGTGCACTAATTGCTGCCTCAGCTGTCCGCACTGATCCTCAGCACCAGGTGAGTCTAGGGCCGTGGTCGGCAAACCGTGGCTCGCGAGCCACATGCGGCTCTTTGGCCCCTTGAGTGTGGCTCTTCCACAAAAGATCACATGCAGATGCGCACGTACAGTGAGATTGAAACTTCGTGGCCCATGCGCAGAAGTCGGTATTTTGTGGAAGAGCCACACTCAAGGGGCCAAAGAGCCACATGTGGCTCTCGAGCCGCGGTTTGCCCAGCCGCAGTTTGCCGACCACTGGAGGAGCCTGTACAACCTGAGCCAAGGGGCACTGTATAGGTCACCATTGTGGGGTAGGTACTGCAACTTCTAGGTCCCCCAACTAAGTAAAAAATGGTGCCTCTATGATTAAGAATCTAATAGGTTTTGGGAGAAGCACAGCCCTTTTCTGGTTGTCTCGGCCCCTCAGAATCCATCCTGACAGCTCTCAGTGCACGGCCCAGTGGCTTTTCCGTCCAAAGGCATGTTTCCCTCCAGCCCTAGCAGTAGCGACAGATAAAATCTAGTAACAGAGAAACCAAAAATAATGAAAGAGAATCCAGAAATAAAGAAGAAATTGCCACCAAGCAATGTTCTTACACTAGAGTTATCTCATTCTCAGTCAAGTAAATGTCTAACTAATATTTGTTTTCAGGAAGCCACAGAGATCAAACTCTATTTTTACTTCATTTCTTTTTTAATGTCTTTAGTTGTATTTGTTTCATTGCCAGTCTTTGCTGATCTTACCTGTCTCTGCTTGTATGCTGCATTCATTTTCCATTGAATTCTTTAGAAATTTTATCATATATCTGATTATTCCAATTTCTTGGATAATGCTGGGTTTGATTTTATTGACTATTTTCTCTCTCAAAAATTATACATTTTGTGCTCTAACTGGTTTGGCTCAGTGGACAGAGCATCAGCCTGTGGACTGAAAGGTCCCAGGTTCAATTTCGGTCAAGGATGTACCTCGGTTGCGGGCACATCCCCAGTAGGAGGTGTACAGGAGGCAGCTGATTGATGTTTCTCTCTCATTGATGTTTCTACCTCTCTATTCCTCTCCCTTCTTCTCTGTAAAAAAATCAATAAAATATATTTTTTTAAAATTATACATTTTGTGTCTACTTTGTCTTGTAGTTTTTGATTCTATGAAAGACATTGGTGTAGCAGAATAATAAAGTCTGAAGTAAAAATATTTGTATCCTAAAAAGGACATGCCTCTTATTCCATTATACCACTGAGTAGGGCACTGAGCTAATCTAATTTGGAGTTTAACTAGACCTGGGCATTGGAGCAATTTTGGAAGTAGGGTAAGGTCTTTTTCTTATGAACTAAGCCCTGGAAAAGTTCTGTCAGAACCTACCTCAAAATGGAGAAAAGGTGACTCAGTTTCACATAGGTTTTAGTCTAAGTCTAGGCTAGGTCTAGATCTATACTCTAGGGCAGTGATGGCGAACCTATGACACGCGTGTCAGAGGTGACACGCGAACTCATTTTTTTGGTTGATTTGTCTTTGTTAAATGGCATTTAAATATATAAAATAAATATCAAAAATATAAATCTTTGTTTTACTATGGTTGCAAATATCAAAAATTATTTCTATATGTGACACGGCACCAGAGTTAAGTTAGGGTTTTTCAAAATGCTGACATGCTGAGCTCAAAAGGTTTGCCATCACTGCTCTAGGGTAAGGAACAACATTCCTATGCTGTCTTCAGACATTAGACAATGACATAGACAACAGTGAGGAAGTAACTCCAAAGCCCTGGCTTCCCTGAGTTAGAGCCTGGGAAGCTTACTTTCATTGGTCAAGGGCAGTCCTACTGATGGTGGACTAGTTCGAGGTACCATGCTTGCACAGCATCCTGATGAGTTGGTTCTCACTTCCGTACATGAATTCTTTACAAGTGTGCCATGAATTTCTGACTTATAGAAAATATATTTTGCAAAATACTATTGCAAAACTATGTGAGATTAAAAAAGGAGAAAGTTGTGCTAAATAGGTCAGAGAATAGGATTTATTTTGGTGATAAATGAAAGAGAGGAAAACTTAGGGCAATGTCTCAAATCTGCATAAAAGAAACAGCAGATGTTTACTTAAATATTATTAACTTTAAAAAGTGAACGCATGAGGGATTGGAAAATTTTGAGTAAATAATTCTAGTCAAACAGAAACTGAAAATCATCAAGTGAATAGTGTACACACAGTGAATGCTTTCACTGCTGTTGGGAGACATCATTACCATTAGGTAATGACAGCATTGCAATTCTTTGTTTTTAAATTTTGTTTTATTGCTTAAAGTATTACAAAGAGTATTACATATGTCTCCTTTTTTTTCCCCCTTGACCTTCCCCCAGCCTCCCCTACCCCCCAGTGTCTTGTGTCCTTTGGTTATGTTTATATGCATGCATACAAGTCCTTGGGTTGATCTCTTACCCACCCCCACCCCCAAACCCTCCCTGGCCTTCCCGCTGTAGTTTGACAGTCTGTTCCATGCTGCTCTGCCTCTGTATCTATTTTTGTTCATCAGTTTATAGTGGTCTTTATTATCCATAAATGAGTGAGATCATTTGGTATTTTTCTTTCATTGACTGGCTTATTTCACTTAGCATAATGCAATTATTTCTGACTTGTTTGTTGTTGCTTTGGAAATGTTTTAATCTTGTCAAGTGTGCTCTTAAGAACAAGGTATTGGAAACTACATGGATACAGGATTTATGCAAACTGCACTCAAGCTAATTTATATTAAATGAACTATAGCTTTTTGTTAAATATTTGCTTATTTTTCAGACTTTTTCGAGGCTGAGGAGTAGAGGTTGTGCAAATCCAGCCACATTACATGAAAAAAAAAATCCTCTCTGGGTGACACACACCTGGAAATGACACCAGCAGTATTGCGTGCGTGGCCTACCTCCAGAAAAGTCAAAATCACAAAACCAAACATTAGGAGGGACAGGTTCAAGTTATTTAGGCAGAATATAAAGGCATAAACATGACCTTGAGACAGGTGTCCTAGAGAAGAGAGATAATAATACTGTTTATTGCTAACATTCATGGTAATGCTGAGAAATCACAGCTATTGTAAATTCCCTGATGATAAGAGTAGCACTGGGCTCAAGAGTAAAGACCCCTAGGATGGTGTGGTTGGTTTGGTTCAGTGGATAGAGCATTGGCCTGCGGACTGAAAAGTCCAGGTTTGATTCCAGTCAAGGGCATATATGCCCAGGTTGTGTGCTCCGTCCCTAGTAGGGGGCGTGCAGGAGGCAGCCAATCAATGATTCTATCTCATCATTGATGTTTCTATCTCTCTCTTCCTCTCTGAAATCAATAAAAATATATATTTAAAAATAAAGACAGCTAGGATGATCCCCTTTGCTATTTCCTAGACCTGAGCAAAATTTAAAGTCAAGAAGCCTCTGATAAATTTGTCTAAAATTTCCACAGGTCTCTGTTGCAGCAATTTTTCATTGATCTGGATTTGGAGGTTTTGTGTGTGTGTTTGTGTGTGTGTGTGTGTGTGTGTGTGTGTGTTTGTTGTTGTTGTTTTTTCACCTGGAACAGATTTTCAAATTATTAATGGGTTAAATGTGTGTGATTTAAGACATCCCTCCCCTTTCTACTCCTCCCCAGGCAACCACTAATCTGCTTTCTGTCAAAATAGATAACTTTGCATTTTATAAACATTTATGCAGCCCTGGCCGGTGTTGTTCAGTAGGTTGAGCATTGTCCCATGCACCCAGAGGTCTCCAGTTCAATTCCAGTGTAGTTTGCTTTCTTTCTCCTCAGCTTCAACGGTCCTTATTTTGCCTCTGTAACTTGTTTCCTAAGCCCATGCATAGCTGGCTCACTTTTCTGATCTCTGGGACTTTTTAAATTAACTTTCACTATGATTTGAGTTCTTTGGCTCTGAATTATTTCTTCCCTTAGCCAAACTCAAGTACCAAGGTTGCTGAGCTAAAATCCAGTCTAACTCAGCTGGTTAACATCTAGTGCTGTTTCACCACCAACACTTAGGTGTGTCATTCTTTCTAATTTTCAAAGGTTGTTGTAGTCATTTACCGTTTTCTTTTTTAATATTAAGGAGCTTTAGAAGTCATTGATCCCTGGATTACTAATACACTAATTCTACTAAGTTAAATGATTGAAAAACTAAGGCCCACAGAATGAGTGACACAATCTTTTAATGTTAGATAATAAGATATCAAATAAGAGTTTCATTTTTCCCTTAAAAAGGATAGTTAAGGCAAATGGCTCCCTTAGTGTTTCCAAAGTGTCATACAATTTTTATGCTGACAAGTTCCTAAAGCATATTATAATTAAAATTGCCACTTCAGCAGGTACAGCTGTATCCTGTGTAATCAAAATGAGCAGAGTAGGAGTGCGTGGCATACAAACGGCTCATTTTTTATCATTTCTTGATGGATAAGGCATTAAATTGGTGAAACAAATCAAGGAGACTACCCACCCTTATCCTTGGCTTACTCAAATGTAAAAGATTTGGATGATGTTTTGTATTGAATAATGAGAAGGGAAGATCATAAAGGCGTGTGAACTGCAACTGCTACAATTCTTGTTCTTGGAATTTTTCAGATATTTGAGGAGAAAGTATTTTATGGATTGGAAGAGACTGTTACGTTTCATTTATGATGGTTTGTGTAGGGAAATCTTCAGTGCTTATCTGAATTATGTTGGAGTTAACCACTTATGATTGATTGAAAAGGCAGCAGCATACCAATTTTGCATATATTAAAGTCAGTTTCAAAATTGACCGTTTTTAAAGTGGGTCCTTTGAAAACTGATCTTCCCAGTGTGACATAGGAGGATATGTCTAAACAAATGAGAACTGTATTAAAAAAGATACTAAAGTCTAGTTTTAAGTCATATGGGAACTAGAGGTACTTAATTCAGGTGCATGTTTTCCCTGGTATAAAATAAACAAAAAAATGAATATTTTGATATCAGTAATATAAAAAAAGCAACACATGTACGTAATTGTTTAGAAAAATTATAAAATCATACTTATCACACCTTTACCTATTTGGCTATACGATTTGAAGTTCAAAAACATTATTTACAATTTACTGAGAAAGAGCAATTTTTGACTATCTGTGAAAACCTGATTTCATCAGATTATGAAGACCATATTCATAAATTATGTGTAGAAATCCCCAGGATGTTATTGTGTGGATACTATTTAAGCCCAAACTTTTTTTCCAGAATGAAGTGCTTCTGCAGTATTTCTAAGAAGCCATTTACAAAGAGCTATTTCAACTGAGGATGTCATAGGGGTAAGCCATGTCACTTATTTTGGGGAAAATAACTGAATGTTGAGTTGTTATGCACTTTCTAAACAATCTTTTGTGGATCACTGAAACATGGCCTTTTATTAGCATATTAAGTAGTAAATGGGACAACATATATGAATTTGCACTGTTGTAGAATGCACATTTCCTTTACTAGCAACATAAAATTGTTAGGGGATAAACAGGAGAGCCATCACTAATAATGAAGCACACACAAGAAAAGCAATACAGGATAATGTAGAAACCAGTTCATCACAATCTCTCTCAGCTCCTAGCAATTATTTTTTTATTACCTAAATATATGTAATGAAGTGAATTATTTCAATATTTTTCATATAATTTTAGAAGCCTTATTTTCTATTGAAAAAAACAAACTACATTGTTTTTTTCTTCAAACCTTACCCAACCTCTTGCCTTATGTATTATATTATATACAGAGAAGTATAAATCAGAAAAAAATGAGTCTATTTTCATTTTCAAGAAAACAAATTAAATGTAATCCTTTAGGCCAGGGGTGGGGAACCTTTTTTCTTCCAAGGGCCATTGGATATTGATAACATCATTCGTGGGCCATACAAAATTATCAACGTAAAAATTAGCCTGCTATACTTGGTCAAACATTTAATTAACTCACCCCTAATGCCTCCTGGCAGGGCCAGAGGAAATGATTTCATTGGCCTCATATGGGTGGCAGAATGGATGTGCCCCACCTCTGCTTTAGGCTAACTGAATATTATTTTGCCATTTCTTAAAGAGGAGGTTCATATTTTTCCCTCAAGAACATGGGAACCATCTCTTTAAGATGTAAATATCAAGGAAGGCAGTGCCCTCTCTCCTAGTCTCTGTGGGAAGGTTGGTAACTAACTTCCTTGGTTAATAATTAGCGAACATTGATGGCATACTCACAGAGGAAAACATTCCCAAACTCAGGAATAACTCAGTGTGCTCCATGTATTCCATGGATCAAACCCCCCTAATGTCTTCCAGTACTTTTCGACTAGCTCACCCCCATGCTCAAAGCCCTCTACCTTGGTTTCAATGGAGCTGAGTTCAGAGAGAGTTCTGGCCTCTCTTCCCTACTACAGTAGCCTTGAACAAAATCTTCCTCGCCTTCTTAATATAATGGTTCCCTGTGACTTCTCCTTTAACAACTCACTTAGCAGCTGAGAAAGACAGACCTAATTACTAAACATAACACTTCACAGTATTTTTTGCCAAGTCAAGAACTTAAACTATTTCTGTTGTTTCCTCATAAGAGTTTGATTCCATCTCTCTCATCCTCAAGCGTTTTCTAGTTTTAGTTGGTCTTTTCAAACCCAGGTGGCTGAGGCCAGACCCAGGGTTCTGAGAAGGAATTGCTCAATACAGACTAGAAAGACCAACTTCCAAATCATTAAGTATTCAAATCTAATATTCCTTTTGTAAAGGCAGGGAAAAAGTCTCCTTCTTCCATTCTAGGTTCTTTGGCTGGTCTAATAATTAAATTAATATAAGACAAATTAACAGGAGAAAAACAGATGTAATTATGTACATATGGGAGCCTTGTAAAAATGAGACCCAGAAGTCAGCTAGGTAAGTGAAGTTTTTACAACATCCTGAGTTAAGGAAAGGGTAGGGGGACAGGGGAAATAAAGGGGAGGAAAGTCATGGACAGGAAGGCAGAGAAGTTTGGGAAATAATTGTCACCCTGTTTTTCAGGTAAGTTTCTTAGGCTAAATGGAATCTCTGGTAGGATCACACTTCCTAGGGCAGACCCCCTTTCCAAAGTAGATTTAAAAAATTGAGAAGGAAGTAAAGAGTTTTCTTGGATCGGCTGGGCTTTGATTGCCTTTAGCTCAAAATACTCCCTATGCCAAAGAGACCTATTTTGGGACAGCAAAATCAGCTCCTCTTCACTTTCTAATTATACTTAGTGTGGATGGAAAGGGGCCACACATTATACCAGACTGAAGCATAGTGGTCCCTCCTTTGGAAAAATTGCTGTTTGAAACTGCTGTTTGGACTACTCTGTTATTCTTAGCCTCTTATTCTGTAGGTCAACTCTGCTATTTTTAGACTGTAAAATAACTTTTGTTTTTAGCTTGAATAATAGAAGAGATAAACTTAACTGTCTGACCTTCCAAGCTAGCCATCTAAAGGAGCTGATACACTCATACTGATAATAATTCCCATGGTCTCATGCCAAGTGTTTGTTCACCCAAGGTTACAGGTGTGTATATAGATATGTACTCAAGGTTACAAAACTGTCTGTATAGATATGACAGGTGTTGGTTAGGTATGATATATATACTCAAGGTTACAAATTGTCTGTAAAAATAACTTACACAAGGACCTAAAAAGATATAAAAAGAGAATGCTTCCTCCTTTGGGTGTTCAGAATTTGGCAGAGGTCATCTGCTCTGAACCTGCGCGCAATAAAGATGACTCTTAAATGGCTCATTAGGCATCTTGTCCAGCTCGCTGATTTGCAATACAACAGACAAGCTCAGGGGAGGCTTCCATAGTGGCCTTATAAACCCAGAGACCTAAAGGAAACACATAAGATGGTCTGATAGTAAAACTTTCTAACTAAAAGATGGTCATGGTAGGTAGTCATGTCCTAAACCAGTATCTTCCTTGACAAAGGTTAATCTTTACCTTAACTGAGCCTGTCTACTGTCTTTTTGCACCTATGATAACATACCTTTGGGATGTCAGGGTAATTTCCTTTCTCCAGACCCCTCAGGGCACAATCTCCCACCAAATCAGGAGTCCATAGAGGCCCACATTGTTATTGCTATCCTGTTAATTATAAACTGTTAACTATCCTATACCCATCTATGTAAAAGAAGTACATGTCTATTTCTTTCACTTTTCATCCAATCCCAGAGATTTTACCCCTTTGTTTTCTCTCATACTGGGTCCCTGGAATGCGTTCCCAGCAACTCCATGAAAGAACATCATTTCTACCACCAACAGTGACATAAAACAAGCTGCAAAACTGTAAATTTCCAGAGGATTTTCTCAAATCCATTGAGATTTTGCTTCCAGGCATGTCCTCAAAATTTGGCTCAAATAAATCCTTATGACTTTTCTATAAGCTGGGCATGCTTTTGTTAACGAAGTAAATGATATTATTCTCATTGTTCACATGGGGAAAATGAGGTCCAGGAACACACTTGTCTTAAGTACAAGAACCAGCCTTGGATATAGAGTTATTTTTTCTAATATAGCTATGCTTCTAATCAACCAGAAACACTGTATTTCTTCCCTCCTTTCATATCTTACTCCTCTCTTTTTCCACTAGTCTGTTTCTTTTTTCTTTCCTTATACTATATTGAAGACTAGAGGAGACAGCAAGTGTGGATGAAAAGGGGCCACATGCTAACCTGACAAGCTCAGAGAAGGCCGGCATGGGGGCCTTGCAACTCAAAGACCTAAAGTAACCACAAAGGATGATCTGAAATTAAAATTTTAACTAAAAGCACTTTATAGTGGGCAATCATGTCCTAGGCCAGTATCTTCCTTGATAAAGTTCAACTTTGATCTTAACTAAGCCAATTGTCTTTTTGTATCTACAATAACATACCTTTGGAATGTCATGGTAACTTCCCTTTTTCCAGACTCCTCAGGGCACAACCAATATAACAGGGCCAGACCACAAATTCCCTTGTTGTTATTGTTATCCTGTTAATTGTTGACTATGTATCCTGTACCCAAATATGTAAAAGAAGCACGTGTCTATCATTTTATTTTTTACCCAATCCCAGAGGTGCCCCCCCCCCTTTGCTTTCTCCCACCTCCCTAATCTACCACCAATGGATTTTATGTCACCTCCTTTGATTGTCACTTATACAACAAGTTGAAAAACTTCCATTCTTGGGACTATTATCTCAGTTCCTTGAGATTCTGCTTCCTGGCAATTGTCTCAAATAAACTCACAAAAATTCTTTACAGGTTTGAATGTTTCTTATGTTAACACAAGGAATTGGGCAGATCTTGCTTTCAAGTAATTTAAAGGTTCATTCTTCATTTAACCACAGGGCTATGTACATATTTAACATTCACTAAACAAATGAAATACATGAACTTCTACTTAACCTAAAGAGCTCAGTCTCCCCGTCCCATTATTCTAGTTATAACATAATAATAATAATATCCTCTACTCTTTGTATAATAAGCTTATATATTAGGACTCTAAGAAGTCAGCTGTTTTTTAGAACTAGTTTATAATTTGATACTTTAATTTTATATTGTAAAGATTATAGGTACATATTTTTAAATATATTTTTATTTATTTCAGAGAGGAAGGAAGAGAGAGAGAAAGAAATAGACACATCAATGATGAGAGAGAATCATTGATCAGCTGCCTCCTGCATGCCTCACACTGGCATGTGACCTGACCAGGAATGGAAGTGACCTCCTGGTTCATAGGTTGACACTCAACCACTGAGCCACACACTGGCTGATTTCATCTAACAAAACTTTCTTTCAATAATTTATTCTAACCCCTCATCTTGATTCTTCTAGTTAAATATACTGATTTTAACCTAATGTATATGAACTCTGGGTTTCTGATTAAAATTTCATTAAATTTATAAACTAGCCCTAACTGGTTTGGCTCAGTGGATAGGGCGTCGGCCTGCGGGCTGAAGGGTCCCAGGTTCGATTCTCGTCAAGGGCATGTACCTTGGCTGCAGGCACATCCCCAGTGGGGGGTGTGCAGGAGGCAGCTGATCGATGTTTCTCTCTCATCAATGTTTTTAACTAAGAAAAATATTTCCTTTTCCAATAAGTCATAGACAATTAACTTCTTGAATAAATCTGAAAAAAATAAAAAATAAATGTCATGGGTGAAAGAGAAAAGGAATGTGGTAAATAGAGTTAATCAAGCAGTTAATATAGTTATTTGCACAGGGGAACTTTTTGAAGTATTAAAAATTAGATTATAATGAACTTTCTATTTTGAAGTTCCACGATTTCTTAGAAATGTAAATGTTGGGAATATAATTATGCAAAGGAAATAATTATATATTAAATCAGGAGAAATTAATTGCTCTATTGAGGTATAATTCCCTAAAAGCAATAAATAAGTAACATATCACTTTAAAGAGGATCTAAAATTTAATGATTTGTGTTTTGTTTCCTCAGTTGGATGGATTTTACTTAAGTAGTCTTTTTAAAATCATTAGCAAATTTGCTATGGTAATTATTTTTAAGTTATTATTTAAAACAATTCAGCTGTCTAAATTAACATAACTTCTGCCCTTTTTACAGCCTTGTAAAAATAAATTCATCAAACTTTATTTATTTATAAGGTATAGAATATCTGACTGCACTCTATTTTTTCCCTCACATTTTTCTTTCATGAATGTTTTCATTTAATCCTTCCAGCACACCTATTGAGATGGTTACTTTTCTATTATTATTTGCTACAACAAATTTATGAATGAATATTATGAGTGTTCAGAACAGATTTATTATCTACCAATTGTAACATAATTAGCACATCCTATCTAATAAAGAAGGGATATACTAATTGACCCTCACACCATCGTAAAGATGGTGGCGCCCACAGCCAATAAGGAGAGAATATGCTAATTAACTGCCACACCCTCAAAGATGGTGGCGCCCATAGCCACAAGATGGCAGCGCCTAGTCCCCTCAGCCCTGCTGGGGTGGCAGGCACTCCTGCCTCAAGAGTCCCCCAGTCCCCTCAGCACCCAGCCACCCAGGGCCGCCTGAGGCACAGGCAAGCCTCAGATGGTGGCTGCCCAGCCACCCTTGGCTGGCCCGAGGACCAGGCAAGCCATGATGGCAGTCGCTCAGGGCCGCCCGTGGCTCAGTAACTGGGGCCGGCCAAGGCTTGTGCTGCTGGCAGTGGCAGCAGCAGAGGTGTGATGGGGCATTGCCTTTCCCTGATCGCTGGGTCACCTCCTGCCCCTGAGGGCTCCTGGACTGTGAGAGGGCGCAGGCTGGGCTGAGGGACCCCCCCTACAGTGCATGAATTTTCATGTACCGGGCCTCTAGTTGTTTAATAATTATATTTAACTGCAAATAACAAATCTTGAAAACATCAACTTAAGCAAAACAGAGACTTTTCTTTCTCACAAAGTTTAGAAGTAGGCATTTCACACTGGGGTGTAATTTCATGAAACTGTCAGGGAAGAGCTACAGCTCTGGTTCTGTTTTGTGGCACTGAGGAAGTCACAAAAAAGCCAGCATGTCTGTTTTGTTTGTTGGTATTTTAGTTGTTGTTGTTAATCCTCACTGGAGGATATTTTTCCCTTGATTTTTGGAGAGAGTGGAAGGGAGGGAGAGAGACAGATAGTGAAACATCAATGTGAGAGAGACACATTAATTGGTTGCCTCCTACATGTGCCCTGACTGGCACAGGGGATCAAGCCTGTAATGAAGGTACATGCCCTTGACACTCTATCCGTTGAGCCAAACTGGCTAGGGCAGCATGTCGGCTTTGACATCTGTAAAACCAGAATAATAAAAGTTGACAAATGCACACTATACTGTGAAGACAAATGCAATAAAATCCACAAATCAGGGGAAAACAGGAGCCACATGCATTAAAAATAATGGCATCAAAGCATGTAAAACTTTTATTTTTGATATTCACTAAAGAGATTTGGACACCTGTTGTCCAGGACATACTGTCCTTTAATGAAAACCAAACACCTGCCAGAATTCACTAAAGCCCAGGTCAGTAAAGAATGATTCCATTTTAATATACCTGTTGTACCTTTTGCAGATTAGCAAGGAGCCATTGGGAAAATAAACTGTGACATAATGGGGCTGGCAGGAAATCAGCAAAACACACAAAACAACAAACCTCCAAGGCCACTCTATGCAGTTCCTTTTTAGCTGACAGCTCAGTTTACTGTGAATTTCATTGGCTTTACCCTAAACAAACATTAACTACATTTATTGGGAGATTGGGCCAGCATCTTTAGATGTCACTTTGCCTGACGACAGGTGTTGCCATAAGTCTCTTGGCTTTGCATTCAATGAGATCTACGCTTTTCATGGGGCTTGGTAATTAGAAATTGTGCAACTTTTCACACTTGATTTGAGACTTAGAATTTTCAGCATTCCCACAGAGAGTACTATCCGGAATAGAATGCTTTCAAACAAAATTGTTTACTTAAAACAATGCGTGCAAAAGCATGAGAGACACTGCTTAGGGGCAACGGTTTTTATGATATTTCTTTAGATTTAGAAATGCCTCGGTTCTCATTGCTGGACATGGCTGTTTATATGATAAGTGACCATGAATACATCAGGAAGCCTTTTTCCTAGCCTCGCTTGCTGTCCCCGGGAGGTTTTCTGAATGCTAAAGTGTTATAGCAGGCACATTAGCAGTACAGACTGTGTAGTCCAACCCAAGCAATGGGAATGTGCTGGGAGGAAATTTTATCTGGGTGTCACTCTCTGGATTGAAAGGAAACATAATGTAAATGACCTTCTAAATATGCTAGCTGTGAACCTATTACCTGATATAAGGAGAGGTAGTAAAATATTCCTTGCAAAAGTTGGAGCAACATAATAACAGCGGTAGAAAAGGGGGAGTAAAATTAGAGAGAAAAGAGGCCAGTCTTCCAGGAGAATAGTTGGTATCATTCAGAATAGAATCTTTTACAAACATACACCAGGAATCCGCCAAAGTCAAACAACGCCCATTGTTCAAGGTCTCATAGTCTCAAGATAGCCTCTCTCCCCACCCCCACCTCCAGTAAGACTTGACATTGATTTTTAATATTATACTTTGTCTTTAGAGTCTGGTGTTTTCTTGTTTAGGAAAATTAATGAAAAGTGAAAATGAAAGTTAACACTAGTTAAAAGTAGAATCCTACATATGAGGCTTGGCATGTTGAGTTTTAACTAGCATCTCTCTCATAAGTCTTGTGGGGACAGTGGTGATGCTCCCCCAGTGGCTTCTGTCTTGGCTCCCATCCGTCCTTCAGAGGACAGAGACTGATCCTCCAAAAGCATGCCTGACTCCCAATTAGTTTCACAGTTAGTACATCTGAGACCTTCCTTGGTCAAGCCTCCAAAATATAGCTTCATCTTAGTGGTCTTTTAATTTTACCTAACATCCCAGCCTAAATTTTGACTAACTCTTCTCTGCATTTCCTTAAGTCTGCCCTATTTCTTGTTCTGTACATTGGACCTGTAATTCTTTGCCTTCTTACCCCCATCTCCATGTGTCTAAACATTATGTTTAGTGCCACTTTGCCCATCTCTGCCCTTTAAATCAAAATTATTTGATATTTGTTCAGAAATCCCATAGCAATATATTCAGATCCTTTATATATAATTGTATCATATTCTCTGCCAGACATCATAATCATCTATGTAGATACCTTATGTCCTTCATTAAAACTGCTATTTTGTGCAATACATTATACAGTTCCCCAAAGTCACAATTTGATCTGTGTTTATAATATCTCCTCTACCTCCCAGAATGCATTACATTTAGTGGTTACTAGCTAACTCTTAAATAAATAAATACAAAAAGGACTGCATTTATTCTTATTTCATTTACTAGAGGCCCGGTACACAAAAATTTGTGCACTCCGGGGCGAGGGGGGGGGTTCCTCAGGCTGGCCTGTCCCCTCTCGCAGTCTGGGACTCCTAAGGGGATGTCCACCTGCTGGTTTAGACCCGCTCCCTTGGGGATCGGCCTAAGCTGGCAGTCAGACATCCTTCTGGCAGCTGGAAGGCCTTGGGGGATGTCCACTTGCCAGCTGGGAGCAGGCTTAAGCTGCAGTCGGACATCCTTAGCGCTGCTGAGGAGGCAGGAGAGGCGCCCACCACCACCACTGTGCTGGCAGCTGGCAGCCTGGCTTGTGGCTGAACAGAGCTCCCCCTGTGGGAGCGCACTGACCACCAGGGGGCAACTCCTGCATTGAGCATCTGTCTGCCCCCTGGTGGTCAGTGTGTGTCATAGTGACCAGTCATTCCCAGTTGTTCTGCTGTTAGGGTCAATTTGCATATTACCCTTTTATTATATAGGATAGAGGTCTGGTGCACAGGTGGGGGCCGGCTGGTTTGCCCTGAAGGGTGTCCAGGATCAGGGTGGGGGTCCAGCTAGGGTGCCTGGCCAGCCTGGGTGAGGGGCTGGGAGCCATTTTCAGGCTGGTCAAGCCCCCAGCTGGGACCCTTACCCCATGGGGTGTGGCCAGCCTGGGTGAGGGGCTGATGGCCATGTTCAGGATGGTCACGGCCGGGGCTGGAAGCAGGTATCTGGGATTTATTTAACTTCTATAATTGAAACTTTATAGCTTTAAGCGGAGGTCAGGGCCGGCAGGGTAGGTGGGAAGCATGGCTTCCTCCATTGCCAGGGACAACGCTCCAGCACCATAGCCTCCACCATCTTAGTTGGGTTAATTTGCATATTTGCTCCTGCCTTCCTTGGTCAAGCCTCCAAAATATAGCTTCATATTAGTGTTCTTTTAATTTTACCTAACATTCCAGCCTAAATTTTGACTAAATCTTCTCTGCATTTCTTTAAGTCTGCCCTATTTCTTGTTCTGTACATTGGACCTGTAATTCTTTGCCTTCATACCCCCATCTCCATGTGTCTAAACATTATCTTTAGTGCCACTTTGCCCATCTCTACCCTTTAAATCAAAATTATTTGATATTTGTTCAGAAATCCCATAGCAATATATTCAGATCCTTTATATATAATTGTATCATATTCTCTGCCAGACATCATAATCATCTATGTAGATACCTTATGTCCTTCATTAAAACTGCTATTTTGTGCAATACATTATACAGTTCCCCAAAGTCACAATTTGATCTGTGTTTATATCTCCTCTAATACCTCCCAGAATGCATTACATTTAGTGGTTACTAGCTAACTCTTAAATAAATAAATACAAAAAGGATTGCATTTATTCTTATTTCATTTACTAGAGGCCCGGTGCACAAAAATTTGTGCACTGGGGGGGGGGGGGGGGTCCCTCGCCCC
>NW_005365325.1:5457379-5470344 GCF_000412655.1 Myotis brandtii
GAATATTGGTCCCATTTATGAGGGTTCAGCCTTCATGACCTAATCACTTCTCAAAGATCTCACTTCCTCAGACTTTCACATTAAGGGGTAGGATTTCAACATATAAATTTTTTGCGGGGGGGAACAACATTCACTCCATAGCAATGGAATAAGGATTTTACCTACCTCAGTAGAGTTTTCGGTATCTTATACATTTTTATTATCACTCAAGGAGCATGTGCTCACTAAAATATAAATATGTGCATATATATAAACATTTTTATTATTCTCATATATGTGCTTGCTAAAGGTATATGTATGCTCACTATATAAATAAACATATGTGTTTGCTAAATATATATTTATATATTTGCTTATACATTTACTAGAGGCCTGGTGCATGACATTCGTGCACTAGGGGTGGGGTGTCCCTCAGCCCGGCCTGTCCCCTCTCGCAGTCTGGGACCCCTCAGGGGATGTCCACCTGCTGGTTTAGGCCCGCTCCTTGGGGGATCGGGCCTAAGCTGGCAGTCAGACATCCCTCTGGCAGCTGGGAGCCCTCGGGGGATGTCCACTTGCCAGCGGGGAGCAGGCCTAAGCTGCAGTCGGACATCTTTAGCACTGCTGAGGAGGCAGGAGAGGCTCCCACCACCACCGCTGTGCTGGCAGCTGTCAGCCTGGCTTGTGGCTGAACAGAGCTCCCCCTGTGGGAGCGCACTGACCACCAGGGGGCAACTCCTGCATTGAGCATCTGTCTGCCCCCTGGTGGTCAGTGTGTGTCATAGTGACCAGTCATTCCCAGTTGTTCTGCTATTAGGGTCAATTTGCATATTACCCTTTTATTATATAGGATAGAGGTCTGGTGCATGGGTGCGGGCCGGCTGGTTTTCCCTGACAGGTGTCCTGGATCAGGGTGGGGGTCCCGCTAGGGTGCCTGGCCCGCCTGAATGAGGGGCTGAGGGTCATTTTCAGGCTGGTCAAGCCCCCAGTGGGGACCCTTACCCCATGGGGTGTAGCCAGCCTGGGTGAGGAGCTGATGGCCATGTTCAGGCTGGTCACGGCCAGGGCTGGAAGCAGGTATCTGGGATTTATTTAACTTCTATAATTGAAACTTTATAGCCTTGAGCGGAGTTCAGGGCCGGCAGGATAGGCGGGAAGCATGGCTTCCTCCATTGCCGGGGACAACGCTCCAGCTCCAGAGCCTCTGCCATCTTAGTTGCGTTAATTTGCATATTTGCTCCTGATTGGCTGGTGTGTGTGACTTGTGGGCGTGACTTGTGCGTGTAGTGGAGGTATGGTGAATTTGCATGTTTCTCTTTTATTAGATAGGATTCTTCTTTCATTGGTACAATTTTATACCTCACTTGTTCACGAATTTTTTAATTTTTATGGCTGAAAATGACCAGATTGCATTGTGACCAAGAGCCAGAAGGCGAAAGAGAAAATGTGCTATAGAATATTGAGGTTTCCTGTGGCAAAATGTTTGCTGGAACTGGAGGGGGCCTGTTAAAGGTCTGAAGCAGACCTTTAAGAACCAGAAGGCGAAAGAGAAAATGTCCTAGAATATTGAGGTTTCCTGTGGCAAAATGTTTGCTGAAACTGGAGGGGGCCTGTTAAAGGTCTGAAGCAGACCTTCTTTCCCTAATTTAGCCTGAAGTTTTTAGTTAGGGGGGTGGTTAGTGTTTGAATTGGCAATAAGTAGTAAACATCACTGAGCAAATTGATTGTCCCAGATTTTTCTAAGTTTGCCTAAACTTTTAAACTAAGTGTATCAATATCATGTCTATAACTTAGCTCAAACACATATTTGAGGATATCTCATGCTCTGATGTTTAAATTAGTTTTCAAATGTAAAAATGTAGTTTTTAGTGGAAATATCTTCATAATCTACCTTTCATTTTTAGTGGTACTATTTTCATAATCCACCTTTCATTTTCTGCCTTTCCGCCCCATTTCACATTCCACTTCTACTGGTACTTTCTCCACCTTCCAAATAAACACATCACACTCAATTTCTTATCTCAGGGTTGGCTTCTGGGGGAATACAATGGAAACCAATAGGTTATCAAATAATTCCTACTTTATAACTCTGCAAGTGACAAAACAAGTGCATAATAGTAGGAGATATGGCTAAGGATACTCTGCTGTTATTATCAGTTTTCCTCTTTTTAAAAATTTTTATTTTACAGTGCCAATAACACATGCATATATATATTTGCCTCTAAATTCTAAATTCAGACAAAATCAGAACTGTTCCCATATATGCTCAGCATTATATTCCCAGCACCCATCACAGTGCCTGGATCATACCTACTTCAGACAAGACCAATGTGCTGGCTGCAACATGGTATAAACTGATGAGTTAAAGTTCTTGCCTCCAATGACCTCAATGGTAGTAGAGCAAATGATAAGCTCACCATTAACCCAAAGTAATAACTGCTAAGTTCTTTAAAATATGGACTGCTGGAGGAGTACACTCCCATTGTTCTTGTATCTACTTAAGAGGAGGAAAGAATAATAAACCAACTGTGATTTGTCCCATTATAATTTACACAGTATTTTTTTCTCATAGATTTTTTTAAAAACTGAGGCTACCTGCATTCACATTGCTTTATATGTCTATATTTTTACCATTTGGTTTGTTATATCACAGATTCATAAAGAAACATGAGATGATGTGTTAGTTTTTAATGAAAAGGAGTACAAGGAGCTAAGGGATAGAGATACTGTGAGGGCAGAATAATGGCCTACCAGCGATGCCCACATATTAATCTCTGAAATCTTTCAATATGTTACCTTACATAGAAAAGGGAAATTAAGGTTGTAGATGAAATTAAGATTGCTGACCGAATGACCCTAAACTAGGGTGATTGTCCTGGATTTTCTGGGTGGGTACAATGTAATCACAAGAGTCCTTATAAGGTAAAGAGGGAGACAGGGGTATCAGTATCAAGCCAGAGAAATGGCAGCATGAATGAAGCCACAAGTCAAGGAATACAGGCAGCCTCTTGAAGCTGGAAAAAGCAAGGAAGCAAATGCTTTGGAGCCTCAAAAATAAAAATCCTGCCTAAATCTTGATTTTAAACTGTGAAACATGTCAGACTTTTGACCATGTAAGATAATCAATTTTTGTTGTTTTAAGCAAAAGGTCTATAGAAATTTGTTACAACAACAAATGGAAAAATAATACATGTACTTTGTATCACCTACCAGAAAGCATGCTTCATGTGAGCAGGAATTTGTGTTGTGGTCACTGATATATTTCTGGTATACCAAGAGCATTGCCTAGTACATAGTAAGTAGTCAATAAATATTTGATGGATGATAATTAATTTTCTGGTTTCTTTTGAAGGAACCAACAAATTAATAATTTTGGATTGATTAATTAATCATTCTGTCACATTCTGCATAATGATTCTCAAAATAAAAAGATATCAAATAATAACTGCTAATATTTTATAATTCATAAGTCATGCTAATATCTATTATTTGAAATTACCTTAGGATAGAAAATGAAGTATATTACTTTTAATTGAAAGATTGATAAATTAGAGACCTGAGGTAGGAAATAAAAATTTAACTGCTTCATGCAAGTGGTAAAGGGGAGAGAAATCCTGTACTTCAAGTCTGATA
Source organism: Myotis brandtii (assembly GCF_000412655.1). NCBI lineage: Eukaryota > Metazoa > Chordata > Mammalia > Chiroptera > Vespertilionidae > Myotis > Myotis brandtii. Next base: position 5,460,992 of record NW_005365325.1, read on the forward strand.
TTTGGATTTCAAATCCTTATAGGCATTTAGTCTTTAATTAATTCATCACTCCCATTTGTCAATAATGGAGTAGTTAAGAACTGTGCATGGTACTAGGAAACTGCAGCAAAATAGATAAGTGGAATCTGCCTCTATAATTCAGAATCTAGTGAAAAATACAGACATAAAAATAATCACTCAATGTAATACAATAAAACTCTCAGTTAAGGAAGGCAGATTGAACATACCTTTAAATTTCTCCCCAAATACAATGTTAAAATGATAGTAGAGAAATAAAATGTGTAAAACTAATAAATGCAAAGTAAAATTGAGAGAACAGATTAGCATACAAGATCATACCCACAAATATTTTCAGACAGAAGTGAATGAAGCCTGTTAACTCCTGTATCCTGGCAGAGGTAGTCACAGAACTAAGTGTTCACAGGGATAAATCCAGATATTAGGGAGCTGGGTTGCCAACAAGCCCCTGTAGAGGGTCAAGCCTGAAGCAGCTCAAGTCCCACATAGAAAGGACAAGACATAGGCCGTCGTCCTCTTTATAGATAGAAGACATTAAAGTAGACCTACTTGCTTTAACAGACACCAGGGATTCACAAAATAGTGCCCTTTCCTGCCTTCACTACTTAGCCATAAAAAAACTAGATGCTCAGCCTCTCATTCTCTAAAACATTTGGGAAGCTTTGCAAAACCAATCTAACCAATAAATTATAGCCAATAAGAACAGAGCGGGGGGTGTCTGCTGGGAGCTTTCTAAAGAGGTATGATGCAGGGAACTGCAGCAATATATTTACATGAAAGGATGGGAATGAAGAGTGCATTGTCCCTGACATTGCTAAGCTATAAACCAATGACAGCAACTGCATAATTCCAGATGTTCTGCTGTGTGTGGAAAAAAAATGTGACCCCTATTTTCTTAAGCCACTGATAGAAGTGTTTTCTGTTACTTATGGGCAAAAATCACTCCTAAACATTACATATGTATAGATTTCGTAGAGGTTAAAAGGGATACGAGTATATAAAATTATGAAAGAGAGGAAAATGTTGCTGGATTAAGCTCCTGTACTCCTAAAGCCTAGGTAGAGAGGTTAGCTTTGGACAGGAAGATGGAGGACATCTTTTCTACTGAGACAGGAAGGAGAGCTGTGAGGATGCTACAGGTTCAAATAAGAGGTAAAGGGGGACAGCAAGCTGAGAATCTTTTGCCTGAATAGATAAATTTTCTCTTTAAAGTAGGTGCAAATTTATCTCCTCTTTCTGAGAGAGAGAGAGAGAGAGAGAGAGAGAGAGAGAGAGGGACTGCCTTTTGTCTTGTTTGGTGAACAGTTTGAGGAATTTAAGGAAAAAATAATGTTTGCAGTCACAGTTGAAGTGGCTAGAAATGAAATCTGACTGCTGTCACAGGGATAGAAAGCTAACAGCATTGGAGACCCACTATGACTGCATGGCGATGAGTCAGAGGTAGAGCTTTGCAAATCAGAGAGTTGACAGTGATAATCACAGATGCATGTCAGGAGGAGTCTATGCTAATGAGGCAGTGGAATATATTTTTTCTAAAAAGGGGGGCATTGGAGTGACAGGGTAGTTTTCTTATCCTAGTTATGTTATTTATAAACTCTATGGCCTTGGATGGCCTTATCTGAGACTCAGTTCATAAAGCATATAAAGTGCTATTTGTACTGCATGGAAAATAATTACTAAATAGTAATAAATGATATCAATGGTTTTATTATTACTCCTAATATTATTCCTAGACCAAGGTAGACAAGTAAGTGATTATCTAAGGCAGTGATGGCAAACCTATGACACGCGTGTCAGAGGTGACACGCGAACTCATTTTTTTGGTTCATTTTTCTCTGTTAAATGGCATTTAAATATATAAAATAAATATCATAAATATAAATCTTTGTTTTACTATGGTTGCAAATATCCAAAAATTTCCATATGTGACACGGCACCAGAGTTAAGTTAGGGTTTTTCAAAATGCTGACACGCCGAGCTCAAAAGGTTCGCCATCACTGATCTAAGGTCACTGATAGACTGAGAGGTCTAGTAAGGGAATATTGATGAGGTAATAAACACGAGTAGTTAGAGAGTAAGAGAGATGTAACAATGTCTGACAGTTGTGAGAGTGAGATGTCCGAGTTGTTTTCTATATAAACTATTTGGGGATAAACCAAAGTCCAGATTCCTCCCTAGGTGTGATTTGCTGGAGTGGATGTGAAGGAACTTGAAGAAACCATTGAGAAATATTGAGATCAGGATATAAAACAGATTGCCAACATGAATAATGAAAGTATCCAAGTCCAGGACCCTGGCCACGGTAAGTCTGGCGGCATGACCAGTAGATTAATGAATAGGTGTACAGAATAGCAAAATTACATGAGATTAAAAGAACATATTTGTATATGATAATAGAGGTAACAGGTAGGGAGAAGCAACCATGACTTGGAGAATTTCAATATTCATGTTGGCAACCTATTTTATATCCTGATCTCTGCTGGCCTTAGAGTACACAGGGAAAGGAACAGCATTATAAAGAATGAGGGTGCTTTCAAATCAAATGCTCCCATATTTTAGTTTTAAACCCTTCAACAGGTTATTGAAGTTCTCGAGTCTCGGGTTCTTCCTCTATAAAAGGGGTCCTCAAACTACGGCCCGCGGGCCACATGCAAATACAAATATTGTATTTGTTCCCGTTTTGTTGTTTTACTTCAAAATAAGATATGTGCAGTGTGCATAGGAATTTGTTCATAGTTTTTTTTAAAACTATAGTCCGGCCCTCCAACGGTCTGAGGGACAGTGACCTGGCCCCCTGTTTAAAAAGTTTGAGGACCCCTGCTCTATAAAATGGGAATGGTAATGCCTACTTTAGAGAGTTACTCTTTTTTGACTTGAGATAATTTCTGTTCAATGCTGAGTAGAAGACCTCACATAAGCAGCACTTTTGATTATCCTCCAAAGGGGAAAGCTAAAAATGCATGTGGTCCTGGAAAAAGTCAGCTCTTGGTGAAGATAAAGAGCGTCAGGAAACAACCTCTATTCTCTGGATCGTGCCGTCAGATAATCTGGAAAGAAATTCAGGATCTGTCATTGCCACTTCCCCCAGCAATCAGCTGGTTTTAAAACACCGACTCACAAGCAGGAGGAAACAAATGGAACTACTTCTCAACTGTGAAGTCTTAAAACAGATTCCCAATTAGAATTTCACAGTGAATTGCAATTGCATTTCTCACCGTTAGACATTTCATCAATACATTCTATTGCCTTGCCCCCTGAAAGGTTTCATCAGTGTGAAGTCAACCTTTTAGCTAGTTATAAGGGTGAATCAGGAGACCAGCAATCAATGAACCAGTCAGGCTTTGTAAATGACTGGCCAGTTTCACGGGCCCTAACCTTTACTGCACTATAGATATTTGTTAGGAAAAATAATAAAAGAAAGCAAAACCATGGTGAAACTACTCTACTGGATAAAACTGATAAAGCTAGGCATTATCGTGATGATTATGAAAGTCAATAGAGAGAAGACAACAACATTTTATTAACTCTAATAAATATTACATCTAGTCATAATTTTTGATCCTCTTAATGTGGCTTGATTCTCAAGCCTTGATTCATCCTAGACTGTGGACAGAAAATCACAGGAACTAGTCACGATGTGATATGGAGTAACATGAACTGGATTGTTCCACATGATACTGAAGCCATAGGAGATATTTAGACATGTTAGTTTTAGTGTGCTGCTAGGGCTGGGATTTGTTCTCCTACCCTCAGAGGTGAGACATTATTCTCCATTTTACAAATAACAAGATGATATATTATGGTTTCTCACTTGTTATCACTATGTCAGAGTTTTATTTTACCTCAAAGATGAAATGTTACCTTCTCTTGAGGAAGAAAATGAAATACTTGTTAGTTTTATATACAAGCAGTTATTATTACAGTTATTTTTTATTATTTTTTCCAAAGAAATGCAGATCTCTGAGAAGGTTGACATGCTGTTTGTGTAACAATTATAAAAGCCATTCCAGACATAACTTTGAACACAGAATCCCATAGCCCTGAATTCAACAGGATTTGGGAATGTTTTTGGTCTTTGTTATTCAAGTAACCTAAGGGAGAAAGAGACTAAATCAATTCTTTAGTGGATAGGAATGACAAGGCAAGTTACTCTTTCAAGTTTTCTTATTATAGGTGGTTAACACAGAGAGACTACAGAGAAGTACTCTGTATTTCAATGTTACTTTGAGAGAAGAATTATGTTTAAGAAAAATAGGCTTTAGTTTTTTGAGTAATTTTAGGTTTACAGAAAAATGTATCAGAAAATATAAAGTATTCCCATATACCGCAATACTCCCTCTAGTTCCTATTATCTTGCATTAGTGTAGTATACTTGTTAAAATCACTAAGCCAGTATTAATATATTATTATTAACTAGAATCCATAGTTGTAAATTAGGGTTCATTTCTTATTTTATACATTCTATGGGTTTTGACAAATTTCTAACGACATGTAGCTCACATTAGAGTATTGAACAGAATAGTTCATTGCTCTAAAAATCCCTCATCACCCTTCCCGCCTTCCCCCTCCAGATCTTGGGCAACTATTGATCCCTTTACTGTCTCCGTAGTTTCATCTTTTCCAGAATGCCAAATAGTTGAAATCAGACAGCACGAAGCCTTGTCAGATTGGCTTTTCTCACTTTGCCTTATGAATTTAATGTTCTGCCATGTCTTTCTATGGCTTGATAGATCACTTCTTTTTATTGCTGACTAATTAATATTCCATTGTGTGGATGTACTACATTTTATCAATTCACATATGAAGGGCATATAGGTTGCTTCCAAGTGTTCATCATTTTAAATAAAGCTGCTATAAATGTTAATGTGTAGGTTTTTGTGGGGATTTAAGTTTCCAACTCATATCGTTAAATACCATGGAGTATGATTGCTGGGTCATATGGCAAAAGTATACTTAGTTTTTTCAGAAACTACCAAATGATTTCCAAAGTGGCTGTTTCATTTTGAAATTCCCCCAGAAATGAATGAGAGTTCCTGTGGCTCCACAGTCTCACCAGCATTTGGTGTTGTGTTTTGGGTTTTTGCCATTTTAACAGGTGTGTGGTGATATCTCATTGTTTTAATTTGCAATTTGATAATTACATATGATGTTGAGCAGCTTTTCATATGCTTATTTGCTATCTATATATCTTCTTTTGTTAGATGTCTGTTCAGATATTTTGCCCATCTTTTAATTGGGGATAATTGCATTTTTAGATGAGTATCTAATGTCTCACAGCAATATAAGCAAATCTAATGACCCCCATGCCAGCAAGATTTGACCATCATTAGATGATGGGTGTTGGAAGTTTGTGTCAACAAAAGGAAGTTTTTCATCCATGATATAAATGAAGCAATAATATATTTAAGTGTTTAATATTTAAATTATTCCTCTTATTCTAATCAAGAACTTTATGTTAAGAAACTTTCCTTTTTTAAATCAATATTTATTAAGTGACTACTGTGTGTAAGTAAGCACTGTTTTAGATTCAGAAAATGCAGTATTAAATCAGATAAATTTCCTTGCACTTGAGTAACTTAACATTAAATTTGGAAGAGTCAGAAAATAAGCAGGTGAATGCATAAATAAATAGACAGTTCCAGAAGACGAAAATTCTAAAAGAACAAAATGAATAAAATAGGACTAATGAAAATGAGGCTCTGTAGAGGAGGCATCCAATCAGAGAAAACATCCCAAGGAGGGGATACTTAAACCAAATCTAGAGGGGGAATCAGGCTGGGAAGACAGTAATGATAGGTGGAGGTTTTGACTGGCAGAAAGCTTTCCAAAACAATCATGAGAAAGTCATGAGGTCAGAATGAACTTGGCATAGTTGAGAAAAATAAGGAAAACCAGTGTAGCAAGAGTGTAATAAGTTTACTGAGGGATTGGGGATAATTTCTCTAGCAGCACATTGTTCAATTGCTGTTTCTTAAAAAACAAACAAACAAACAAAAAAAAAAAACAAAAAAAACACACACCCAAACAAAAGTCCATAAAAATTTCTGTTTGAGAATAGTCTTCTCATATTAGCACTAAATTAGAATTTCAGAGGAACTAAGCAATGAAAAGTTTGCAGTATCACTTTCCCAGAGGTAATTCACTATTAAAACAATAAATACTAAACCATAAAACGAGTACATGGAAGTCTAACCGAATTGTGATGTTTCCCTTGATGACTATTATGGCAGACACTAAGATATTACCCAACATCTATTTTCCACCGTACTTTCTGCTAACGTAACCTTGAATTCGTTGGAGGCAGCAAGGTCTCAGCTTGCTATTTCAGCACTTCTGGCAGGTGGGAGTATAACACAGACAATATCAGTAAGTCATCAGCAAAAGTCTAATGGGAGGTTGTGGGAAATCTGTTGATTTCCTGATGAAAGAGCAAGGGACAGAAATGACTGCCTCCACTTCCACTCCTTCTCCCTTGAAGATTTTCATAATGGCTCATCTACAGCAACTGTCTTGTAAGCATTAGGTTACAAGCCAGGTGCCTTGATAACACCACTGTGTAGCTGAACCTAGGCAAGTAACAGCACATCTCCCAAATTCTGGTTAGGAGCATCATGCTCCCTGATTTCAATCTATATTAAAAAAGCTTTAGTAGTTAAAACAATATGGTATTTGGATAAAAATAGGCACAAAGACAAACAGAAGAGAATAGAGAGCACAGAAATAAACCCATGCATATATGGTCAATTAGTTTACAAGAAGGAGGTGAGAATATGCAATGAGGTAAGGACAATCTCTTCACTAAATAGTGTTGGGGAAACTGAACAGCCACAGGCAAAAAAGTGAAACTAGATGACTAACATACACAAACATTAACACAAAATGGACTAAGACTTGCATGTAAGAGCCGAAACCATGAAACTCCTAGAAGAAAACATAGGTGGTAAGCTCCTTGACATTGGGCTTGACAACAATTTTTTTGGATAGGACTCCAAAAGTAGAGTTCAAGAGAGAGGTGGGAAAGTAGGAATTAGAGTATAGACAACTCTTAAAATAGATCTGAGGAATCTGACTATAGTTAAATGAGTATGTGGGATTAAAACAGGTATTAATATTTATGTTTGCAAATAAGAAAAATTGGTAAGTAGAAGAGATCATTCCTATAGTGATACTATTATTATAGAAAGAATATGGATTTACCAACCTAATTTTGATATTTACTTATTTCAATGTTAAGAAATGCTGAAGAGAACAAACTTTTAACAATTATAGGAAGTTTCTGAATATTTGCACTTAGGAGAAAGAACATCCTAAGTTCTGGAGTCCAAAAATAGCCCTTGTTTGAATCACAGCCCTGCTATACATTATTTGTGTATCTCTGGGCAAAAGGTAGGTAAAAAATTGAACAATTAAACAAGGAGGCAGAGGCAAGCCCAAAACAGATTAGAAAACTCATCTATAGTAACTGGAAAAAGGAAAGAATATGTATGAGTAGAAGCAAATGGGTTGCTAAATCTTGTGGTAGGGAAGATAGACTATTCTCTTAATTTCAGAGGCTACTGAATATTCTATTCTATGCTTGATTTTTTTAACTGACTTGCCACATTTTATTATTATAAGAATGCTTCCTTGAATGGTCTTCTACCTAAAATTTTATCAGCACTTTGATAATTGTATTAGAATAAATTACTAGAAATTACAGGGTGAGAAAGTGTATGTATAAGATATAACTTTTAATGCAAAGTTGAAGGGTTCCAGAAAATTTTGAGCCAGATTTCATTCTCACTAACAATGAATAAATGTCTTTTCCAAGAACCCTGACTAACAATGATTATCATGATTGAAAAGCTACTTATGTAAAAAAATACATCCACTTAATTATGTTTCCTAAATTGAAAATTGGATGAAATTCCTAAAGCTTTTCCCCAGAAAAATAAAGATGCATCCAAATGCTTGACCTTTGTTTTAGTCCATCTTTTCTCATTTTTTTATATTGACATACTATAAGAAAAATAAAATACAAATTTAAAAAGTCACCCCTGCCCGGCCAGTGTGCTCAGTGGTTGAGCATCAACCTATGAACCAGGAAGTCACGGTTCAATTCCTGGACAGGGCACATGCCTGGGTTGTGGGCTCAAGCCCCAGCAGGAGGCAGCCGATCAATGATTTTCTCTCTCATTGATGCTTCTCTCTCTTCCTCTCCCTTCTTCTCTGAAATCAATAAAAATATATTTTAAAACAAATAAATAAAAATAAAATGCCACGCCTATATGATCTCATTATATGTGAAATTAAAGACACATAGAAAGAAATAGAGTTTGTAATTCATTTGAATCTCTATTAACTCATTGCAAGACCAATAGCAATAATCACAGAAAAAAATTATTTGATCTCTATTTCAGTTTCAGAGTGGATTAATTAAGTTATTGATCTGCATGCACTAATAAAGGACTTTGTCAGAAGGTATAGACAATATTGGTCTCTGTACATATGTATAGGTAGAATTATAAGTATGCATGATTTCAGTTACCCCAAGCACTTAAATAAACTAAGAAAGCTGTAGGTGCATGTACTGATACAGTGCTTTGTAGTTTTCTAAAGTAATTAGAGGCATAGAGCTATTCTAGTGATGTATGATCTGGGAAATGAAGTGGAACTAATGAATTGCTAGGTACTGTTAAATGTTCAGAGCTTAGTGCTTATAATATTTTTAGATATTAAGTGGGTATTTTAAAGGTTAAGTTATAGCATAACATTGGTAATGTTGAAGTTAAAATATTGTACTTTTTAAGACATATCATGAGAAAAATGTGTGCCAAGTAAGATGCTGAGCTTGTTATTTGCTTAGAAGGAAAAAAAATGTGGAAATCTAGATAAAGTGTATTTTCAAGCAACATTGAAAGAAAATTAAGTCATTACTTTTTCTTTTGATTTTTAAAATATATATATACATATCCCATGGATATGGACATTAGTGTGGTAAAGGCTAAGGGTAGGGGTGACAAGGATAGGTGGAGGTGGGCAAAGGGGGACGTGGGGGAAGTCTGCAATAATATCAACATTAAAAGTTTTTAATAAAAAATCCCAGTCATTTAACAAGTAAAAATAATAGCCTTTATCTATATTTTATAATCCACCATCTTCACACTTATAGCATCCTATATAATAAAAGGGTAATATGCAAATTGTCCCCTCCACAGGGAGTTCAACGAGGGGGCTGGGCCTGTCTGCCAACTGCCCGGGGCCCCTCCCCCTGGCTGGCCCCACCCCTGATCGGCCCTCCACATCCTGAGCGGGGGTGGGATGGCTGGCCAACCTCCCACACCCCCTCTCCCTTC
>NW_005365325.1:5470359-5478240 GCF_000412655.1 Myotis brandtii
TGCCCCAATCAGGGCAGGCTGGCCAGACCCCACCCATGCATGAATTCGTGCACCGGGCCTCTAGTTTTACTATAAAATTACTACATACTATGGGGTTTACAATGTTTTGTATAAAATATGAATTAATATTTTTCCTTTCAAAAAAAGACATAGCGATCAGATACATATTTCAGAGACACTCTGTGGTCTAACATAGGAAGGCTCATTATAATTACTTGATCAAAGATAAAATTAGGGTCCTTCTTAATGATGAAAATACAGCTACTAAGATAAGTATTATATAATCAGTGACATTTTATTTTTTCTCAAATGCCAATACCTTCAATCCAATGACTACCAAAAACATACACATAATTGAACAAGTTGGGTTTATTATTCATTGTAACAAAGAAATTTTAAAAAGGCAGTGTGATATTGTGATTAGTAATGAGAAATATATATTTGGTCTTCCTTTCCTGGGACATAGCTTCTGATACCCTTGGAATATCCTATGTGATAAGAGAAATGAGGGTGTCTTTATATTTATGACAAACCCCTTTCAACCACACCTGAGTTTATGTTAATGAGGTGACTTTTGGACCTCATTTAAGGATGTGTTGGTTACCATTAGGAACCATCCCTGTGACTGGAGGAATGAGAGTTTCAGTCCCACCCCCCTGACCTCCAGGGATGGAAGAAGGGCTAGAGGTTGACTCTCCATCACCAAGGTCAGTGATGTAATCAATCATGCATATATAATAGAGCCTTTACAAAAATCCAAAAAGGATGGATTCAAAGAGTTTCCGGGTTGGTGAACCGGTGGAGATTTGGGGAAATACATGCGTTGGGAGAGAGCTTAGAACATTTATGCCTATTCCCACTCCTTGCCTTATGCATCTCTTCCATTTAGCTATTCCTAAATTATATCCTCTTATAATAAACTTGCAATCTAGTAAGTCAAGTGTTTCTCTGAGTTCTGCGAGCCAGTCTAGCAAGTTAATCAAACCTAAGGAGAGGGGACATTGGAACCTCTAACCTATACACAGGAGATGACCTGGACATGCACTTGGCATCTAAAGTGGGGGGGGGAAAGGGCATTCCTGTAGGACTGAGCCTTTAAACTGTGGGATATGACACTCTCTCCAGCTAGGTCATGTCAGAATTGAGTTGAACTATAGGACATGCAGCTGATATTGGATTTTTCTAGTTGGTGTTGGGAAAGAACCCACACATTGTAAACTGGAATCAGAATCATTAGGCAGAGGCAGCCTTGTAGAAACAAAGAGAAGTTAGTATCTCTCATTTTCTTTATCACAGTTTTAATGGAGAAAAAAAAAGGACAGTTTCTTTCTAACTGGGTTGCTAAATTTTCAGAATGCGATTCAGAAACTTTCCATGGAAAGAAAACATTCCTGCTACTGAAGCTGATAAAGAGAAAAGGCAAAATAAAAATAAAATGAAAGAAAAAATGCTAACTGAACTGACTGAATCCAGAGGATATTTCTACCATCAAATATGCAGAAGATTTTCATGCTTGAAGGCCATACATGCTCTTTTCAATAATGAGAGCCAAGAATTCCCCTTGCTTCCTTAAGGTGGTTTGACTTGGGTTAATTTGCTGCAACTGAAAGATCCCTGTCAAGTTCAAGCTGTCTGAAACCAGTGATTAAAGAGGCAGGAGAATCACCATGGTTTTCCTTTAATAATGAAATCAAACTTGCACTAGAGGCTCCTGTAGGAGAGGATTTATTTTCCATTCAAACCCTGTAGGACCCAATAAATGTAGTAAATGTAGTACCTCCAGATAACTTACATTTTCCTGGTACTTCTATTCAGATGCTCTGCCATCTGATGCCCACTCTCATTTCATTAGGGCAGAACCTACATCTAACAGATGTCATGTGGTTCCTCTTTATAGCGATATTTTTTGTTCCTTTCACCATAGTTTTCAGAGGAGGATTTATTGCTCAAACACTTCTGGAAACAGTTGGAAAGCTTGAGCTGGCTGCTGAGAAGCCAATTCTGTTCCCCTAATTTAATTAGGAACATTTCCAAAGATGTTGCTCATTTTTAAGTGCCCATAACTTTCATGTTGTTCATACACGTGCTGCATGTTTTTGGCTAAGCGAATTTGTCACCTCATGTGTTTGTTCACTTGCCCCCAAACAGATCCTTGGATTGCATGGCATAAATGCAAAACTGAAACTAAACAGTAAAGTGGTAAAAACAGTTTATCCAGGACTATTGCCATAGAGGGGGAAGAGACCTCGGAATACAACTGAACTCAGTTCCAAATTCAACAAAGGCCAGTCAGAATAGCAAAGAAGCTGGGTGGGGGTTAGTGGGTGAAAAATTACTAAGAGGAAACATCAGATTTAAGGGTGACACTGACTAAACCAATCTAAAAGGATTCTTGCTGAAAGGAGACATATGTACTACTATCTGTAATACTTTAACAATAAAATAAAATTTTAAAAAAGACTAAAACAAACGAGCTAATAAAAATAAAAGACCCAGTTTGAAATTTAAAAAATAAATAAATAAAAATTAATAAAAATAAAAGGATTCTTGCTGAAGAAGATATGCCAGGATGATCACATATCACCTGAGAGATAGTAGAGAGATAGTAGAGGACAAAAAAACCAGATATCAAGGATGATCCTACATCAAAGGTGGGGCGTTCTCCTTAAATTAACTTGGCTGACTTCTTGCTAACACTGGATTTTATAAAAACGTGATCTCTGAGCAAGTAATTATAATGAGCTTTCCTTTGTTAGACCCTAATGTCTCTGAAATATATATCTATTTGATCACTATGTCTGTTGTTGATAGAACAAAAGCAATACATATTTTATGCAAAATGTGTTGTAAGCCCCACAGTATTTAGTATACAATAATATGCTACAAATGTGAAGATGGTGTTAGTTGATGGATCACAAAATCCAGAGGAAGGCTGATTTTTAAAAAATCACAAGAAAAATCAATGACCTAATTTTATTTCAATATGATTGAAAGCACGCATTATCTAGACTTTTACATTTTATGTTTTCCTTTTAAGTAAATAACAAAATGAAAAATCTTTCAAAACCTTTGTTTTTAATGAACATCGCCAACAGACTGCCAAGGAGAAATGAACTCACGATGTAGGCTGGGCACTTAAAGTTATTAATATGTTTTCAAGGAATTTTACTACTGTTAACTTTTCTGGCTGTTTGACCTAATTAAAATATAATTTGCTTAAAAAAAGAGAGAGAGATGACTTCAAGCTTTGATTCTTACTAGAGGTAAATTATTATAAAATTCTTCCATTCTTTATTTCATATAAAAAATCTACCTCTAAGAATTATATTATAAACATCTGTTTTAATTATTAACTATTTTTAGTGGGGTTAATATATATTATAATTTTAAACCAATGATTTCAAAATGCTGACCCTTTTATATCACTGAGAAAATTTTGAGGACCTAAATATTTGAGTATTGCATTTTCATAGAAACAATACTATTGTCCTTGTAAACATCAAAATGATTACAATCTTGACAATGTAATATATTTTAATTATACTTAGTTGTTAATTAAGGACACCTCATATTGAACAGCAGCCATTTGACAAGATTAAGGGAAATAAATGTTGTCAGTGAATAAGTACTTCATCAGTATCAGCATAGCTATAAATAATTTATGATTTATATTAAGAAACAATGGTAGCATAGCAAATAATTCTGGCAATTTAAAAATATCTTGGGTGGAGTTGACAGAAATGTGTATATTAGGAGGAAATTCTATACCTCCACCTGTATGTACAGTTTTTGAATGATGCCAAGTACTTATAACTTTGTTGAACCAAGTAAATTGCACTGATGAGGCAATGAGTGTAACAAACTTGTTTTTGGTCACTGAGAGTATTTACATTGTTCAAGTTCACCTGGAATGTTGATTTGGTTAATACAATGAATATGGTAGTTCTCAGGCTGCTACTTTTGAAAAAATTGGTTGCTTTAAGTTTTCTACTAAGATTCAGGAAATGGTAAGGAATAGAAACCATTAGTTCAGTCCAGAAACAAAGGTGTATAAACATACGTGGAAAAGTTTTTAATGTATTTTCATGAAAATTTAAGAAAAAGAGTCACAGCATGGTTAAGTGTTAGGTGGTTGTAGAAATTTTGTAGCCTGAGACCTCAATAACAAGAATACATAGATCTTTATTTTTATGGTTCTATAATTATATAATTCAGCTATCATTAATCACATGATTCTTCTTCCTTTCTCATTATCAACTAATTTCTTCTGCCATAAGTTGAAGAAATTGATATGTCTGGAACTAATAGTGATGAAGAAGAGAGTAGTGATGCAACAGAGGCTGAAAAAAGTGATATGCTGCATAATATCATAGTGCTGGTATGTAAACATTACCTGTGGTAATTACTTAATAAAAATGTGTTCTGTTTTACATTTAAAATATTGATTTCTTAATTTTGGGTTGGAAAAGTGGGGGGGGGCATTTTATACATGGGACATCTTATATATGGAAAAATATGGTAAGTATGAAAAGTGGATCAAAATGCCACCAGAGGTGGGTTACACTATACATGCATATTCACTACCTGGATCCTCTTTCAAGGACAGTTTTTTTGCCCACATGTAGTTAGTGCGGTCAGCAGACCATTTCCAACTGCCAGATCTTTTAGGGTGTGCCTCACGTGCAGAAAGCTGCCTTGTTTGGGGTGAAGCCATATTCAGTGACTGAGGGAGGTTGGGATATATAGGCTTAGCCATTTCATCCTTCTGCAGGACACACTGATAGGCAATACTCAACACAGAGCACCCCATCAAATGTCATCACATTGTGACAGTCCTGCATTGCAATTAAGCATTTTCCTCTAACCAGTCTTGTTTTACCCATCTTCCCTTCACAGGTGTTAGCTCCTAACAAACATTTTGTACCTCAAGCTGCATCTCTCTGTGTGCATCTGGAGAACCTAATTTACAATGCATGACTAATAATATTTCTTTCCTTTCATCAAGCACTCCTCACAGAGTTTCCCCGAGGTGTAAAAGTTGCTGAGAAAACCACAAAAACAAACCTTGGGAGAATTGTCCTTAGTCTCTTTTCCGCTCATACTCCGCATATAATATTTTGTGTGCTACTCTCCAAAATTACCAGAATCTAACCACTCAGAATTAACTCCAAATCTATCACACCAGTCAAATGGTCTTTATGATTTAGCTAAGAAAGTAAATCATTAATCTCAATGTCTGAACTAACTTATCCTGTTTCTGTTTTGTTGTACTTTCTCCTTCGGCATTTATTGAGCTCACTAAAATATGACTTTAGTTTGAATTTCAATGTTTTTAAGATCAAAGATAAAACTTGGATCCTGTTGACTACTTTGATGGGAGAGAGCACAGATCTAAATATACTAATGTCATTCTATAATTTCAGATTACTATAGATATTGACAAAATTCCAATATAAACTAAGACTAAGATTAAATTTGCTTCAGTAAATTAAAGATAGATTAAGTAAATGACTAATATAACTGACTTTGGCTGTTATCATTAATTTTAACCATAATTTACAGATTTTTTAAAAAATGGAAATTATTTTTCTTCTACATTTCCAGAAATTAGAATGAGTATTTTAGCTTATTATCAGGTGGTGGATTGGAGTGGTATGCATTACGGTTTGTAGAAATAAGCTTCCCTGTAAGCATGCCTAATGTGAAAGAAAAATTAAACCCATTTTTCAAAAATGCATTTATTCAATAATACTAAAGCAAATAAAAAGAGCATGCAATTAAATAATTTAAAAAGTTTAAATTATGTAGATGTAATTTATTGCTGTTTTTACTAAGTCTATATTCATAATAACCTTGCCCTCTATTGTCCAATATTTAAATTGGATTTAGTACAACTGTACTAGTATGCTAAGGCAATCCATGTTTGATATGTCTGTAAACAGTGATGTAGGGAGCCTATGACTCATGATGTATCTTGTTCAAGAAATCTGTCCATAAATTGCCTGCCAGATTCCTTGTCTACCTTCTGCTCTCCTACTGCCTAGTCTCTTTAGCAAGTGGTTCTTATTTTATTTTTCTGTAATGATAGCCTAGGTGTTTCTGATCATGACTTAACTGGTATCTCTCAGCTTGATCTCTTGCCTAATTGACAAAAGAAAATCTACTTGCTTTCCCTGGAATTTATCATAGACTCACAGTAACTATAGTACCATAAATTCCAGATTACTTCTATATAAGCAAAGTCTTTATCTGATCCTTAAAGGCTGCTGCAACTCCATACCACTTATGTGATATGTGTATTCTTACTTGAGGATATTTGATTTCCTGGTATTCTCCATTCATCATCACTCATCCATATTGAAGTGCTCAAATGGTTAGTACTGTTGATTAGGCAATCATTATTCAAGATAAGATAAATCTATTCTAGCCAGAGAATGTTTTACATTTCCTTTTATAGATTGCCAACATACTTTTAAACACACACATACACACACACATACATACACATTTTAATAGAGCATAGTGAATTACAAAAAGTTAGGTGGTATCTGTATATATGAGGCAATATGCTAATTGGTCCTAATGGTGTCACAGTCATGATTGCTAAGGAGGAGGCTGTCTGCGAGTGCACAGCGGGGCGTTGCTCCCGGAAACGGGGTGGAAGCAGGGAGGCACCTAGAGGAGGGCCGTGCCCAGGAGGGTGGGGGTGAGAGCCCGTAGCATCCCCCTCACCAGTCCTTTGCCCCGCCGCTCACCTGTCTAGGGAAGGAGCACAGCGCAGCAGGCAGGAGGTGTCCACGCTCTCCTCCAGAGCCATGATGGGTGGAGCTGCCGTGTTGCTCCAGACATGGGGCGGAAGGGGGAGGTGCCCGGAGAAGGTGAGACGAGCCCAAGGCCACTCGAGGGACTGAGGGCAGGGCTTGAAGTGGCTGGGCCCGGCGCACTGGAGCTCTGTGTGGAGAGGTTCAGGTGTCAAGGCAGTGCAGCGGGAAAGTGGGCGGGCCACGCAATTTTGTGCGCCAGGCTCCTAGTTAGAATATAATAATGCTATAACAAAGAGACAAAATGTCTTTGAGTGGTAGAGACCATCACTTAGGTAGTAAATTTGTTTCAGATTATTTAAAAAGACAATAACAAGTGATTTTGAAAGACTATAACTTGCTTCAAGTTTGGTATTTGCCTAAAGGTCTTACCAACACCAGAACTATTTTATTTCTAGAACATATAATTGTTTTGGTCATCAACTTTCTTTACCAGACTGAACCCAAAATGAATGCTGGCTATTTCAAAAATGAAAACTTGCAGTCAAAAGACAAAATTGTGCTACTTGAGAGAAAATATAAAATAATTTGTTTCAGGGTCTGAAGACAAGGTCAGGATTTATGAATGGAAATGAGTCTCTGGCAAGAGATTATATCAGTACTATAAGGATTTTGGTCATTGACTGTTCTTAGTAACAGAAAAAGGTTATAGTCACTGTATGGCACTGCTATTTATAGCAACCAAGTCATGGTGAGAATAACAGGAAATAAATTATGTGATATTTAATATTGTAAGTTGCTTGGAAAAGAGGATTGATGATGCATTTACATGATCACAATATAGATTAGATATTTTGCCATGTCTTGATAACTAAATTCAAGGATATAAGTCTAACTTACATAAGAGACCTGCAGGAGAACCAAGATGGCGGCATAGGTAAACACTGGAGTTTGCTGCCTCGAACAACCATTTCAAAAATACAACTAAAAGACGGAACGGACATCACCCAGAACCACAGGAAGGCTGGCTGAGTGGAAATCCTACAACTAGAAGGAAAGAGAACAGCATACCGAGGCTCAGAGGAGGCGCAGTGTGGAAAATACAAAGGTACGGAGGTGC
>NW_005365325.1:5480110-5482649 GCF_000412655.1 Myotis brandtii
GGGAAAAAAGAGGAACCAATGTAATAATCTGAACAATAAAGATTTAATTTTTAAAAAAAGAGACCTGCAAATGCAGAGAAGAGGGGGTACCATCACACTAGATACTGGAAAAGCAGCAGTGAGGATCCCAAGAGAGTGCTCAGACTTTAGGCAAAGCACTGATGCCTGGACACTACCCCTAGCTAAATACAAGATTTGTGCTAGGTCAAAAATTCTTCAAGCTTTACTTCCCTGATTGGTAAAATGTGAGCAATAAATTCTTACTCACACAAGTGTCTTGAGAATTAGATGTGATTCAATTCATAAAAGTACTTTGTAAGATGTAAAGGGTCTGTATATAGTTGTAACTTATTATTATAGTTTTATTCATGTTAGTTTTATTCTTTTTATGCTGTAGATCTCAGCTAGAGTCAATGAATAATTGGTGATTATGTAAATATAAAGTAAATATTTTCCCCAAAATAAGAAAGTAAAAAATAATCAAAACACAAATAATTGGAAAAAGAACCATTTTAAATCAGTCTGAGAACAAGCAACTAGTTTTATATAGCAGAAGGTAATGAAAAATAGTAGGAAATGACATTACACTGTTTGTAAATAACCTGCCTCATCATTGAGGAATATGTGTTTGTGTGTAGTTAACAATATTTATAGGCATTTTTGTGAATAAATGATAGCACGCTAGAGTGTGAACTGGGTTAAGAGTTTGAAGAACTAAATTTTTCATTTATTTTCTGGGTTAATTTGAATAATATTTCATCATTTGTTATCAGAAATGACAGGAAAGTACTTTTTTTGGTTGTTGCTAACACCGAGACTTTGAAGTAAAAGTAATTCTAGTTTACTTAATTTTGGTTTTAAGAGCCTCGTGTCAGGTAGTGGTCCCCTGAAAAGAATGCTCATTATATGTAAAGCTTTTTATTGGTTGGTACATAAAAGTTTAAGTGTCTGTTAGCCTCCCCAGATCCCTTTATTATCCTGCAGGGCACATGAGGAAAGAGCATCATTACACACAGACTCAGCAGAAGGCAACATGACAAGGAAAGGTGCCTGCATTTCAGGTGACTTTCAGATAAATATTCTGGTCCAACAAATTGTAGACTTCAAGCTTGTTTTCCAGTAGTAGATGGTGAATGTGCATAGAATTATGTTCTTTTTTCTGTTGATAAAGATGCTGGCCAATAAGGTGAATATCAAGAGTGGCTGGGCCCTGGCTGGTTTGGCTCAGTGGATAGAGCGTCAGCCTGCAGACTGAAAGGTCCCGGGTTCGATTCCAGTCAAAGGCATATGCCCAGATTGCAGGCTCGATGCCCAGTAGGGGGCATGCAGGAAGCAGCCAATCAATGGTTTTCTGTCATCATTGTTGTTTCTATCTCTCTCTCCCTCTTTCTTCCTCACTAAAATCAATAAAAATATATTTTTTAAAAAAGAGTGGCTGGGATTGAGTCCATGGAAATGGAATTAGGAGAAACTAGCAGTGTTAGTGTCATCCAAACCTCTAACCTCAGATTCTTTTGTGCTTTACTCACTTGAGCTAACCACTCACATATATTCTGATAGACAACATTTTAGAATGAAGCAAGAACTTTAGTGTTATAAATGAGTATGGACAACTTAGCACACCAGGATTTACAAAAATGAACTGTATCATCGTGTTGTTCGACAAATTTTACTTACTTTCATAACCTATAAAATAAGAATTTTCTTATATGTCCTTACTTTCGCAGAGAGCTTTTTTGAGAATCAAAAGTAAGGAGATCAAAGTACACTTTGAGCTACAGAAATGTATGATGCCATCTTATTAATAAAATGGGATTAATAAAGGTGTCATTGAAATAAAACTCATTTTTAGAAGCAGTTTCATAACATTCCAGAATTTTAAAGTTTGATCTAGGTTATCTAGGTTGAATGTAAAATGTCACATCAGCTACCATTACAGATTAATTTTGGAATACACAAGTCTCTGTGTGGGATGGGAGAGGGAGAGAGGGAGAAAGGGAGAAGGAGAGGGAGAGATTAAAAGAAGAGAGCAAGAGGCAAGAGATGAAAATTGAGAAAATAAAGGGAAATCTCTGTTAACTCTAACCGGAGTGCCTGACTTGCATTCAGGATAATGACTCATTCTGATGGGTTGGATTTGCTTGTGGTAAAATGTGGCCGAAGTTCAGTGAGTGATTTTATATAGAGAATTTTATATAAATATAGGGTGGAGTAAAAGTAGGTTTACAATTGTGAGTATGTAAAACAGAGTTTATTATTGTGTTACTATTTATTAATTATTGTATTTTTTTCCATACAAACCATCATAAAACCCCCATATAAACTCACACCATAATATACATCAAAACTGAAAGAGTTTATGAGTTCTACTGACTAACTTTTCTTAAACATCTACTAGCAATTTGTTAATGGCTTTGGTAAAATCTGAGAACATGCTATTGCATTGCACTTTTTCCTTCATTGCCTAATTTTAAGATTTTAATACCATCATTATTTGTGAAAACAAAAACCTTTCTCAACCCTGATATTAAGTCAAGCA
>NW_005365325.1:5483092-5492737 GCF_000412655.1 Myotis brandtii
TACATGTAGAACAAGTAGGCTAGTTTTGGCTGAAGAACATTCTTGGAGAAATGTGCTTCCAGCAAGGGACCGAAGCTCCACCCACTGCAGAGAAAGCTCTTTCATCTCTAGAAGCAATGTGAGTCCTTGTCATCACAACAATCGCTATCATCATCATCATCTTCATAACGAACTCTTACTGGGCATGTGCTACATTCCAGGCACTTTTCTGAATACTCTACATACACATTAATTCATTTAATTGTCACAATGTTCCTCCTATGAGGTACAAAATATTTTTATCTCCATATCACAGAAGGGAAAACTGAGAGGCAAAAAAAGAAATGAACACACAAAAAGTTTCATAGATAGTAATTAGTACATTCAAAATTCAAGGATATGCCATCTGACGCAAGAGTTTATCTCTTAATAAGTAAACTCTCTTGCCTACCGACAGTGGTTAAATTATTAGGTCTGCCATTCATTAGTTTGGGACTCTGGTCAAGGAACAGACATACTAAGTCTCAGTTTCCCCATTAACAAAATTAACTAAATAATAGTAATTGTTTCACAAAGATGGGGGAAATTTTAAACAAAAAGATGGAGCAAATGTTTCACGTAATGTTTAAAAGTGAAAATTAACCTTAAGATACCAAAGCAGGGCTTCACGAATCTGTGTGTGCGTCTGTGTGTGTGTAAGCGTGTATGTGAATGTGACAAGAAGAATCAATCAAAGTGATGTTTCCCCAGAGATTAATTTAGGAACTCTGAAAATCTTGTTGATTGATCAGCAGTCAAGGAGATTTTTAATGTCATGCTTAATTCATTTAGCTGATGGGCTAAACAATGCCAGAGGACATCAGAGGACAGGCAGGTCAGGGGTCCAGCTTTTTGGTGCCCTTAATTCTGCTTCAGAACATCACAACCTCTCCCTCCCACCTTACTTCTCATTCCTTATTCTCTGAGACACATTTTTTATTTCCCTTCCATTGTAAGGAAGAAGATGATTTGTCAGAATTGGAATTTGGGAAGCAATGAACACGTCTCTTCTCTACCCCACTCTCCATAAACACACTGGAAGCCCTGAAGGTGAAAAAGATTCCCCCAAGACTGCCGATTTCCTGGCAAGGGCTTGTTAGAATATTATCTTAAAGGATTTTTGAGGCACCCTCCTGCTTTATACAATATACAAGAATCCTTGACATTTTGCAATTATAGTGTTCTGCAATGTCTGCCTCACACAATCTATCTGATAAAGACTACAAAGCCAATCACATCTGTTTGACATTGTACTACCATCAAAGCGGATGAATGGCTCTGATGCAGGACAATTTTAGGCAGGAATTACTGAATTCACTAGATTGGGGTGAAAGAAGAAGGGCCGAGTATATATTCAAACCTTAGCATTTTCCTTTCAACCTGTCAGTGGCTCAGGGAATGTTAATGTAGTTTGCTTTTCCGATTGCATTCTCATACATCTGGGATTCCTTGATCCTGATATAAGACTGAGTAGTGCAAAAAAAGACTGTCTAACTTTAAAAAGGTATTTGAAAATCATGTAATGGTTCTAATGGTGCAGGTTGGAAATACCCACAATATGAGATTATAAAAGAATAAATTGATTTCTTCAAAAAATTTCCATCAGAATATTTACATTTTCAACTTTGCTTTTCCTTAAATGCCTTCCATTGTCCTTCTCTAGAGGTCTATTCTGTCAACAGCATGTGTGTTTTTTGTTGAATGAATTTTGTGGTTCAAGTTTTACTTTCAGATATATCCCCTAATGCCTGATCAGTATTTATTTGCTTCCACAATCAATATGATCTTTAGTAAATGGGCTGAGAAGACTATAGAGGTTCTTCTTTGTTTTGGACTAGTTCATGAATTTAGTTGCTTAGTCTTTTTAGTCTAACTCTAAAATACAAATTTGCTACCAGGACTTTTCTTTATAAAACAATGTTTCTCCAATATTAATGCAACATAAGAAAAAAGCCGGCTGAATCAATGTAAAACTTATGAAATCAAAGAGGCACTATCCATCGACTTTTTAGAAATAAGTTTTCTTACTCATGGCTGATCTGTGAATTCCTTATATCTCTATTGTAGGAATAGGGCTGCCTGCCTCCAAATACCCGTGCTCTGTGCTTTTCAAACTTCCTTAATACACTATTAAATATATCTTCTATTCAGAGCTTCCAGTTGTTGCATGCATAATGATAATAGTTACTAGTTATTGTTTTCCTATTGTGATCCAGAAACTATGTCAAATAGATTGAATTGTATCTTTCCAAATTCATAAGTTGAAGTCCTACCCCTTTGTGTGAATGTATTTGGACCTTGGGCCTTTAAAAATGTAGTTAAGGTTAAATGAGGTCATAGGGGTGGGCTTTAATCCAATAGAGAGGGGGGAAATGAAGAACATCTGTAATACTGTAAATAATAAAGAAAGGAGGAGAAGGAGGAGGAGGAGGAGGAGGAGCAAGAGGAGGAGGAGGAGGAGGAATAAGAGACATCAGAGATGCCTACTTACAAAGAAGGGTTATGTGAGGAAACAATGAGAAGGTGGCTGTCTGCAAGCCAGGAAGTGAGCTCTCGCCAGACACCACCAACATTACCAGCACTTTGATCTTGGATTTCCATCTCTAAGAAATGTGACGGGGAAAAAATCTACTGTTTAAGCCCCCTAGTCTATGGTATTTTGTTATGGCAGCCCTAGTAGACTAATATACTATGTCAATAACTTTAGATGAATTATTTCTTTTGATTTTTACAAAGATACCAAATAAGGTGTGACTACTACCAGCTTTTTGTAAATGAGGCTTAGAGCTGTAAGTGTTCCATTTTCACACAACTAAAAGGAAATTCTTATACTACTCTCCACAGCTGCACAAGACAAGACTAAGGAAAGGATGTCCTTAGATATTCATTAATTGCAATTGACCAAGATAACCTTAATACTCCCCTCAGACTGACTAATCTTTAGAAAGAATTATTCTTGACAATAGGCCACTGGCTTCCTTTTTTGAGAACATTTACTTTAAAAGGATTACAATTGCCCTGGGTGGTGTGGCTCAATTGGCTGGAGCATCATCCCATACACCAAAAGGTCTCGAATTCTATTCCGGTGAGGGCACATAGCCAGGTTGCAGGTTTGATTCTCATATCTTTCTCTCTCTCTCTCTCTCTCTCTCTCTCTCTCTCTCCTTTCCTCACTCTAAAATCAAATTTTCAAAAAGCTTACAGCTGCATATACCAGGTATTTTCCCTTTGAAATGTATGTAAATCTCCAAGGTTCTTGCCTATTTTACAACTGAGGAAATGTGTTTCTCAAGAACCTGAAAACCATCTTATTGGAATGTAAACCTTGAAAGAAATAATGCTTCTATCTCCAAGTCTCCACTGGAGGGCAGGAGACTAAGATGGATGAGCACCTATGAGCTAATACAGATGACCTAATCATAGAGAAAAACAATTATAAACTCAGGAATGATTCAATATGCTCTCCACATCCTGGTCACTGACATTCCCTCTTCTTTCTGTCATCCAGAGCCTTTCACTAGCTCACCCCAGCACTTAAAGATACGTACTCCCAACATTTGTTTCAGCAGAGTTCAGTTCAGCCTTCCTCCCCTATTACAATGGTCTTAAAATAAAGTCTTCTTTGCTTGTTTAACTTTGGTAAGTGCAATTTTTTGCTTTGAACGCCTTTAAAGGCACCCAGAAACTAAATATCTAGGATAGAAAGTCAGCAAAAATTACTTTTTAAAAATATATGACAAGTAAAGTGACACAATCTGAGGTACAGAAACCTTGAGATTTGTGTTCTGAAGCTGTCAGAACTAATCATCCTATTATCTGGGTCACTGAAAAGTAAAGCAGGAAGCACCCAGTTTTTAAAATATGTGTCTTAGTTTGAGTTCCCAAAAGGTGTACCCTAAGGCAAGGGTTCAAGTGCAAGTAGCTTGCCTAGGATATGAAAGAAACACCAGTGGTGAAGTGAGACTGGAAGAAAAGGCAGCCAATAAAGATTACCTTTTGACGCCAGGTACTATTGGAGGTGAATGGAGATTACTCTTTCATGGGAAATTTCAGAAGTTAGTGTAAAACACCGCACACAAAATGTGAGGGACCTGGAGTACTTGTGCACCAGGTCTTGTTAGACACTCTTTGAGGGTCAAGGGTGTTAATTCTCAGCACTTCTTAACTGCCAACTAAGCAGGCAAAGCCCTCTGTAGGGCGAGTTTGTAGGGGAGCATAAAAATCCTCAGAAAAAGGGATGCAAGTACTGGCCCCTGAAAAAGCTTGTACTAAAATTGCAAGGGTGATAGGATATGGTTGGGACACCTACAGAGTCAAGTGTAATGTGTTAATCAATCCTATGTTTAGAAAAGGATTAAATGGTCAAAACTTTTTAAAGAAAAAATATGGTCGGTCAAACATAAACATAATTTCTTGACTTTATAACTTCTCAAATATTTTAGGATATGAACACAAATGTATATTTCATAGCTTTAAGATGAGAATACTTTATTTAAATTTCTAGTTGGATAATAAATTTTGTAGGATTAGTGTTCCTCTTTACACACTTTGAGAATCACTGATATTATCCATTTGCCAGATGTTACAAATAAGAACAATTCTATCTTTATTGGTTCTATCTAAAAGAATAGCAATGTCAACTGGGGAGATTCATGTATCTGCCAATGGTTTGAGGCAGTAAGAGTCCAGAACATGTGACAGAAGTTTCTAGTTCTCTATAATACTGTTGATACCTCCTGAGTCTTAATTCTATCTATTCTCCTCACAGCCTTCAGTTCAGTGCCTCTGTTTTCTGAAGTCTGAGTTGGAGGTATCAAAATATAATTTCAAAGCTGTTGAATCCCAACAACTTTCTTCTTACAATACAGTTTAAAAATATTATCATACATAACTTATTTTAAAAACAAGTTATAGTAAACATCCTGTAATATACTAGTATTTTAATATTAGTAACATATTGGTATATTAAGACCACTACATTGGTACTATATTAGTGTTATTATGAAAATTCTACCACATGTCAAAAGAAAATCTGTCATTCTATTTCCATCCAGTATAGATTAAGCATTCAGAATGACAGATTTCATATTTATCAGGAGAGTAAACAGAAGCCTTGAAGGATTAGCAAAATCTAAGAAAAATCTAATGAGGCAGATTCAGAGCCCAGATTTAGTCACATTTCATATTCTGACCTTCTGACCCTAAGTATGGTGCTAGAACACACAATCTTCTTATCATCTCAAAATCCTTCAAGTAATGCTTTGGTTTATTTTGGTTGAAGTGATAGTCTGGCTGGTGGACCCCATATCTTTTCCATGGTTTAACTTACAAAAATGTTGCAACACAAAGAAGAGACTGCAATGAAAGGAAAACTAAATATTCTCAATATGCAACTGGCCATTATAATAAAATGTGTTCTATACCCATTTTATTTTAAACTTTATTTAATATGCTGAGGCACAAATAGCATTGATTTAATATCTCTGGGAAAACACATGTCAAAAACAGAGAGAGATGGTTTGGACATTTCGTCATAGGATTCCCTTTGGTTGAATCCCCTTGACATGTCCCCTGCATCAACACTGTGACTACTCGACAAAAAGGAGTTGAACTTAGACAAAAATAAAAGTATAGTCATCAAATGATATCTAAGTCATTCCAGAAGTACTTAGGGGAGATTCGATGCAAGAACCTGTGTACCACATTATCATATTGGTGGAGGAGTCATGAAACAAGTTATAATAATAACTTTAATAAAAACACTGGAGCATGCTTAAGACCTCTACTGTTCATAAAGTACTTTGATTATTTATGATCACCTTTAATTTCAAGTCATTTATGTTACCCTTGGAAGACAGCTGATGATTATTTTGATACTGTTCACACATCTTTGAACTCAATTATCTCAAAGCATTTTTGGACATACAGGAAGTAAACTCCAAATAAATGTTTCCTCCTATCTGGTAGGTCACTAACATGTTACCTTGTATTACATAATGCTTCTGATTGGCTGTGCAACCTACTTGATTTTGAATGTTGGCAAATTCTAGTACTTACAATAACCATACTTGTATATGGTGTTATCTCTTATTTGATAAAATTAGTGCCAAGAAACTGTAACTTTCTTTGTCAAGAGCAGACATTCTTCAAAGTATCCGAATTAAAACTCAAGTTCCATTCCATATTTTCAATTATAATATTAAATACAGCCATGCAATTGATAACATTTATAATGCAAAATTCACACTTTATAAACCTTGGGTTATCTGACATTCTTTAGAGTTATTACATAATCACATTTCTGAAATTAGTCTACTTGCACTGACTTGAAATTTAATGAGATTTTACACTAAGTTGGTTTTCACCATTGTGGCTGCTTTGTTGAGAAGCCACTGTCATACATCTCAATTGCCAACTTTAAGTTTAAAAGAAAAAAAATTTGAAGAGTTACATGTATTTGTTTTGGTGGAGATTCTGTTTTTGGTAATAGCTGAAATATAGGCAATATGTGAAATGACTTTAATATAAGAGTATATACTGAGACATTATAACCAAATATATGACATTTAAAAAGGCCCATAAATGTGTTTAGCCATAATATTTTATTAAAAAATAATCTGCCCACAGAAGCCCACACCAAAAGGAATATAATAATGTGGCTCCTTTAACTTATAGAAAGCACAGAAGAGTTTCCTTTTTCTTTCTTCCCTTCATTTCCCTTCCCCCTCTCCTCTTTTAGCCCCCACCCACTTATGCATCAAAGCATGTGAAGAGAACTAATTGCATTTATTCAAAATTTTTAAAAACTTTGGATCCAGGTAACTAAATCCTGAAAGAGAATAACCCTTTTTTCAGATTGAATTGGCTGCATCCTTAGAACAAAGTAAAGGTAAAAATTCCACCATTGGCCTTAGCCAGTTTTCTCAGTGGTTCGAGCATCAGCCTGCAGACTGAAGGGTTCCGGGTTTGATTCCCATCAAGGGCACATGCCCAGGTTGTGGGCTCAATCCCTAGTAGGGGGAGTGCAGGAGGCAGCCAATCAATGATTCTCTATTATCATTGATATTTCTATCTCTCCCTCTCCCTCTCTGAATTCAATAAAAAAAAAAATAGAGAGAGTTTTTAAAAGTTCATGGCAGAGATTGGTGAGAAGGCTGCAGAGGTGCGTGAGGACAGCCAGCCCCGCTAGAGATAGAAACATCAATAATTGATTATCTGCCTTCTGCAAGCCCCACACTGGCGATCAAGCCTGCAACCTTGGCATGTGCCCTGACTGGGATTTGAACCATAACATCCTGGTTCATGGGTCAACACTCAAGCACTAAGCCACACCGGCCAGGCAAGAGTGGAATTTCTTTATGAAGTCAAGAGTTTTACTGGAGTTATTGTGTTGTCTTAAAAATATGATGACTTAACATACAGATAAGATCTTTTTTGAATTATTTTATTTCCACTAAAGGAAAAATTACACCTGTTTTAGTACCTTGGCTACATTATAAAGTCTAATTATTTAAATCCTTCTGGATGGAGGAAAGACAAATTCTTAACTCTAACTGGGTCATTAACACGCTTTCATATACTAAGGACTAAGCATGATTTAGAAGATGAAGCATAGTGTTTGTTATCAAGGAAATGTGTTATAGTTTCAGCTCTATTGCTTACTGTTTTAAAGTCCTTAAAGCTAACATATCACTTTTGCTATAAGGAAAGCTTTACATATATGCATAGATGTGTATGTACACATATGTATCTAGATAAAAATACATTTATTTTTCTTGCGCAAGGAGCTAGGTTATTTATCTGTAAAATGGGGATAGAAGAGTCTTACCCAATAATAGTGTTGTTATGGAACAGGACTAGCAGACTTTTGACCACATCACAAGTTATTTCAGCATCTGATTTGAGCCTACTTCCCCAAATTCCAAACAGGATTAGCAGACTTTTGACCACATCACAAGTTATAATTTCAGCATCTGATTTGAGCCTACTTCCCCAAATTCCAAAGATGTATTTCCCTTTTTGCCCATACCTTATTGGCCACTTAAAATGGAAATTCTCTCAAGTATGTTTTAAGCATATAAATAGATTAAATAGGGTTAGCCAACTCAAAGTAGAGAGAGAAATAAATAAGAGAAATAGCATGTGTATTCTCTATCTCATTCGATTTTGTTCCCAAGTGTCAAACTCACGGCTAATTATTGTTCACATTCTTATATAGAACAGATCTATTTTATAGATAAAGAAACAAAAAAAATATCTAGATTAAAGTCAATTGTCCAAGGTCTGCAACTAGCAAGTGACAGAAGCAGTTCTGACACTGGAGTTCCTGAGGCCAAATCCTTTGTCATATCCACTGTAACAGCTGATTCTCAGCATGATAGTTCTCTTTTGTGGCAGATTTTCTCATTAGTGGTAAGTGTCAGTCCTGGTCTCTAAGGCTTCTCATCATTTGCACTTAATACATCAGGGAATTCATGTTATGCACCAAATAATTCTCTGTGTGTGATTCTATTGGCAACATGAGATTCTGTGGCAAGCCATACACTGATGCTTGCACATACCTTATGCACTGGAAATTGCAATGGACAAGTTGATTGCAATGAGGTGCTGGACTGTAATGAGTCTCACTATGTAAAAATGTCTTCCTTGGGAATAGAAAGTTATTCATAAAGAACAAGAGCTCGGTGACTTTACACTGTCCTGTCAAATACTCAGAGAGCTGATTACGATTGACATAGAATGAATAAAAGTAATTAAAACAGCTACCGATAAGTATCAGGTCATTTTCTCCTTCAAAATGTGAATATCAGTTTTACAGAAAGGGCAACTTTTTGCCTCTATCACTGAAAAAAACAAGTATGCTGGAATCGGCTCGTTCAACTCTAAGTATTCTTGCTTTCACCACAGTATGAGTGCGTTCCCCTCATGAGCTTCTCCATTACTGTCTATTTAGATCTTGTCCATCTTCAAGAACCAATTGTGCTCATTCCCAATTGACTTTTAGACTTCATCAAACACAAACAATATAGACTATGAGACCTAAAAGATTAAACTGTGTTATACTGCTGATAGTCAATTTTATTTACCTCAAACCCATCAATTGTGCATTTCAACAAATAATGTGTGCTATCTACAGCCTCAAATGACTTTGCCAGATAATTTAGGAGAAGCCTCATGATTAACACATTCTCCCTCTTCCCAAAAGAGTTTTGGTATTTTTGCAAAGTCAAGTATGTTTTTCTCTTTTCTGTTCCCGTGACAGAAAAGTGTGAGTAGTGTTTGAACAAACTTTAAGAGCACCCACTGTCCCCAATTCCTAACACAGTTTTTAGCATATATCTAGAACTCAATGGTTCTTTATTGGCTTAATCAATAAATCAACTAATCATTAAATTAATACATGAGGATGATAAAAGTTATATTTCATTTGTGATTAGATCCCTGTTGCTAAAAGCAGTTTTGGTTTAATTTAGTTCAATTTAATGTAATGTATATAATGTGATGATCATCGCAGATATGCTGCGAAACTATTTTAAAACCAAGGCAAAGTTCAGTAAATGAAAGCAATTAGATGAGTAAGCAAATTTCTCCTTCTGTCAGGCTAAAGTACAATAAATTTTACTTTGG